>NC_092225.1:5308977-5410645 GCF_036320965.1 Panulirus ornatus
TAAAAGATTCTTGGTGTCAATGGAAGGTTTGGGCTCAAGTCTATAAAATGATTTCCTAGCTAACTTAAGGGATATATCAACGAAAGATATAGGTTTTTTTAACTTAGATCCAAGAGAATATATCTTCTCTAACTCATCATCAATAAACTCTGGACTGCAAATACGTAATGCCCTAAGGAACATAGACTGAAATGATGATAATTTAACTCTGTCTATTTGAAATGAGCAATAATGTCTATATGAGCATACACTGGTATGTTTTCTGTATATGCTAAGCTTAAACTTGTTTCCTTCCGTATGGATCATGCAATCTAATAATGGTAACATACCATTATTTTCATTTTCTACAGTAAATTTGATGGAAGGTACTAAATTGCTAAGTAAGGGTAGAAATATTTGTAAATTTTCATTTGTTGGCCAAACACAAAGAGCATCATCTACATACCTAAACCAAATTGCATTAGACGGTAAGATATCCTTTAGTAGTTTGCCATACCAAATTTTTGAGCATAATAATCTCCATTCATTTGAAATACACAGTCTTTTGTACACAATTTTAGCAGTTCAATGAAAACAGACTTTGATATGAGAACTGTTACCTTTCAACAATAACTTTATTTCTTTATTGAAATGGGAATTAACTGCTTCTAAAGGATTTAGAAGCAGTTACCTTTCAACAACAGCTTTATTTCTTTATTGAAATGGGAATCACTGCATGCAAGGGATTTTTACTACGTTTTGAATATATTGTGTCCAATAATATATATATATATATATATATATATATATATATATATATATATATATATATATATATATATATATATATATATATATATATATATATTTGTTTTATTTTTAATTATACTTTGTCGCTGTCTCCTGCGTTAGCGAGGTAGCGAAAGGAAAACAGACGAAAAAATGGCCCAACCAGCCACATACACATGTATATACATACTTGTCCACACATGCACATATACATACCTATACATCTCAACGTATAGATATATATACACAAACATATATATACATATATATACACATGTACATAATTCATACTGTCTACCCTTACTCATTCCCGTCGCAACCCCGACTCACACGAAATGACAAATGCCCTCCCGCCGCATGTGTGCTAAGTAGCACAACGAAAAGACAAAAAAGGCCACATTCGTTCACATTCAGTCTCTAGCTGTCATGCATAATGCACCGAAACCACAGCTCCCCTTCCACATCCAGACAATACAAAACTTTCCATGGTTTACCCCGGACACTTAACATGCCCTGGTTCAATCCAGGTATACCACATCGTTCCAATTCACTCTAATCCTTGCACGCCTTTCACCCTCCTGCATGTTCAGGCCCCGATCTCTCAAAATCATTTTCACTCCATCTTTCCACCTCCAATTTGGTCTCCCACTTCTCCTCGTTCCCTCCACCTCTGACACATATATTCTCTCTGTCAATCTTTCCTCACTCATTCTCTCCATGTGACCAAACCATTTTAAAACACCCTCTTCTGCTCTATCAACCACACTCTTTTTATTACCACACATCTCTCTTATCCTTTCATTATTTACTCGATCAAACCACCTCACACCAGATATTGTCCTCAAGCATCTCATTTCCAGCACACCCACCCTCCTCCGCACTACTTTATCTATAGCCCACGTCTTGCAGATAAATAATATTGTTGTAACCACTATTCGTTTAAACATACCAATGTTTGTTTTCCAAGATAACGTTCTCGACTTCCACACATTTCTTAACGCCCTCAGAACTTTCGCCCTCTCCCCCACCCTATGATTTACTTCCGCTTCCATAGTTTCATCCGCTACCAAATCCACTCCCAGATATCTAAAAAATACTTCACTTCCTCCAGGTTTTCTCCATTCAAACTTTCCTCCCAAATGACTTGTCCTTCAACCCTATTGTACCTAATAACCTTGCTCTTATTCACATATACTGTCAGCTTTCTTCTTTCACACACTTTACCAAACTCAGTCACCAGCTTCTGCAGTTTCTCACCCGAATTAGCCAACAGCGATGTATCACCATTAAACAACAACTGACTCACCTCCAGCGCTCTCTCATCCGCAACTGAGTGCATACTTGCCCCTCTTTCCTAAACTCTTGAATTTACTTCCCTAACAACCATATCCATAAACAAACCGGCATTCACTGAGAACCAATCGATTTCCACTCTTCCTACATGTATACATGCCTTAATCCTCTATGAAAACTTTTCACTACTTCTAAAAATTTGCCTCCCACACCATATATTCTTCCTACACGTACACTTGCCTTACATCCTCTATAAAACTTTTCACTCCTTCTAACAATTTGCCTCCCACACCATATATTCTTAATACCTTCCACAAAGCATCTCTATCAGCTTTATCATATGCCTTCTACAGATTCATAAATACTACATATAGA
Organism: Panulirus ornatus; assembly: GCF_036320965.1. Taxonomy (NCBI): domain Eukaryota; kingdom Metazoa; phylum Arthropoda; class Malacostraca; order Decapoda; family Palinuridae; genus Panulirus; species Panulirus ornatus. The sequence goes on from NC_092225.1 coordinate 5,311,414, forward strand.
TCAATTTCCTTTTCTAAGTATTTCTCACATGTATTCTTCAAAGCAAACACCTGATAAACACATCCTCTACCACTTCTGAAACCACATTGCTCTTCCCCAGTCTGATGCTCTGTACATGTCTTCACCCTCTCAATCAATACCCTACCACATAATTTCTCAGGAATACTCGACAAACTTATACATCTGTAGTTTAAGCACTCACTTTTATCCCCTTTACCTTTGTACAATGGCACTATGTAAGCATTCACCCAATCCTAAGGGACCTCGCAATGAATCATACATACATTAGATAACCTTCCCCATCAGTCAACAATATAGTCACCTCCTTTTTTAATAAATTCCATTGCAATATCATCCAAACACACTGCCTCTCAGGCTTTCATCTTCAGGAAGGATTTTACTAATTCTTCTCTGTTTACCTAATCATTCTCCTTGGCCCACTCACTTTGCACACCACCTCGACCAAAACACCATATATCTGCCACTCTATCATCAAACACATTCATCAATTCTTTAAAATACTTACAACATTTCCTTCTCACATGACTACTACTCGTTATAACCTTCCGATTAGCCCCATTCACTGATGTTCCCATTTGCTACCTTGTCTTACGCACTTCATTTACCTCCTTCCAAAATATTTTTATTCTAACTAAAATTTAATGATGCTCTCTCACCCCAATTTGCTCTCTTTTCACCTTTTGCACCTTCCTCTTAACCTCCTGCCTCCTTCTTTTCTACATCTCCCAGTCATTTGCCTTATTTCCCTCCATATAAATATATATATATATATATATATATATATATATATATATATATATATATATATATATATATATATATATATATATATATATATATATATATATCACCTCGAGCAAAACACCCTATATATATATATATATATATATATATATATACATATATATATATATATATATATATATATATATATATATATATCACCTCGAGCAAAACACCCTATATATATATATATATATATATATATATATATATATATATATATATATATATATATATATATATATATATATATATATATATATATATATATATATATATATATATATATATATATATGTATATATATATATATATATATATATTTTGTTTTTTTTTTTTTACTTTGTCGCTGTCTCCCGCGTTTGCGAGGTAGCGCAAGGAAACAGACGAAAGAAACGGCCCAACCCCCCCCATACACATGTATATACATACGTCCACACACTCAAATATACATACCTACACAGCTTTCCATGGTTTACCCCAGACGCTTCACATGCCTTGATTCAATCCACTGACAGCATGTCAACCCCGGTATACCACATCGCTCCAATTCACTCTATTCCTTGCCCTCCTTTCACCCTCCTGCATGTTCAGGCCCCGATCATACAAAATCTTTTTCACTCCATCTTTCCACGTCCAATTTGGTCTCCCTCTTCTCCTTGCTCCCTCCACCTCCGACACATATATCCTCTTGGTCAATCTTTCCTCACTCATCCTCTCCATGTGCCCAAACCACTTCAAAACACCCTCTTCTGCTCTCTCAACCACGCTCTTTTTATTTCCACACATCTCTCTTACCCTTACGTTACTCACTCGATCAAACCACCTCACACCACACATTGTCCTCAAACATCTCATTTCCAGCACATCCATCCTCCTGTGCACAACTCTATCCATCGCCCACGCCTCGCAACCATACAACATTGTTGGAACCACTATTCCTTCAAACATACCCATTTTTGCTTTCCGAGATAATCTTCTCGATTTCCACACATTCTTCAAGGCCCCCAGAATTTTCGCCCCCTCCCCCACCCTATGATCCACTTCCGCTTCCATGGTTCCATCCGCTGCCAGATCCACTCCCAGATATCTAAAACACTTCACTTCCTCCAGTTTTTCTACATTCAAACTCACCTCCCAATTGACTTGACCCTCAACCCTACTGTACCTAATAACCTTGCTCTTATTCACAATTACTCTTAACTTTCTTCTTCCACACACTTTACCAAACTCAGTCACCAGCTTCTGCAGTTTCTCACATGAATCAGCCACCAGCGCTGTATCATCAGCGAACAACAACTGACTCACTTTCCAAGCTCTCTCATCCCCAACAGACTTCATACTTGCCACTCTTTCCAAAACTCTTGCATTTACCTCCCTAACAACCCCATCCATAAAGAAATTAAACAACCATGGAGACATCACACACCCCTGCCGCAAACCTACATTCACTGAGAACCAATCACTTTCCTCTCTTCCTACACGTACACATGCCTTACATCCTCGATAAAAACTTTTCACTGCTTCTAACAACTTTTCTCCCACACCATATATTCTTAATACCTTCCACAGAGAATCTCTATCAACTCTATCATATGCCTTCTCCAGATCCATAAATGCTACATACAAATCCATTTGCTTTTCTAAGTATTTCTCACATACATTCTTCAAAGCAAACGCCTGATCCACACATCCTCTACCACTTCTGAAACCACACTGCTCTTCCCCAATCTGATGCTCATTACATGCCTTCACCCTCTCAATCAATACCCTCCCATATAATTTACCAGGAATACTCAACAAACTTATACCTCTGTAATTTGAGCACTCACTCTTATCCCCTTTGCCTTTGTACAATGGCACTATGCACGCATTCCGCCAATCCTCAGGCACCTCACCATGAGTCATACATACATTAAATAACCTTACCAACCAGTCAACAATACAGTCACCCCCTTTTTTAATAAATTCCACTGCAATACCATCCAAACCTGCTGCCTTGCCGGCTTCCATCTTCCGCAAAGCTTTCACTACCTCTTCTCTGTTTACCAAATCATTTTCCCTAACCCTCTCACTTTGCACACCACCTCGACCAAAACACCCTATATCTGCATATGCACCTGGGCATGAGAAGAAAGATCAAGAGAGGCAAGTGTTTTGGGAGCAGCTGAATGAGTGTGTTAGTGGTTTTGATGCACGAGACCGGGTTATAGTGATGGGTGATTTGAATGCAAAGGTGAGTAATGTGGCAGTTGAGGGAATAATTGGTATACATGGGGTGTTCAGTGTTGTAAATGGAAATGGTGAAGAGCTTGTAGATTCATGTGCTGAAAAAGGTCTGATGATTGGGAATACCTGGTTTAAAAAGCGAGATATACATAAGTATACGTATGTAAGTAGGAGAGATGGCCAGAGAGAGTTATTGGATTACGTGTTAATTGACAGACGTGCGAAAGAGAGACTTTTGGATGTTAATGTGCTGAGAGGTGCAACTGGAGGGATGTTTGATCGTTATCTTGTGGAGGCTAAGGTGAAGATTTGTATGGGTTTTCAGAAAAGAAGAGTGAATGTTGGGGTGAAGAGGGTGGTGAGAGTAAGAGAGCTTGAGAAGGAGACCTGTGTGAGGAAGTACCAGGAGAGACTGAGTACAGAATGGAAAAAGGTGAGAACAATGGAAGCAAGGGGAGTGGGGGAGGAATGGGATGTATTTAGGGAATCAGTGATGGATTGCGCAAAAGATGCTTGTGGCATGAGAAGAGTGGGAGGTGGGTTGATTAGAAAGGGTAGTGAGTGGTGGGATGAAGAAGTAAGAGTATTAGTGAAAGAGGAGAAAGAGGCATTTGGACGATTTTTGCAGGGAAAAAATGCAATTGAGTGGGAGATGTATAAAAGAAAGAGACAGGAGGTCAAGAGAAAGGTGCAAGAGGTGAAAAAAAGGGCAAATGAGAGTTGGGGTGAGAGAGCATCAGTAAATTTTAGGGAGAATAAAAAGATGTTCTGGAAGGAGGTAAATAAAGTGCGTAAGACAAGGGAGCAAATGGGAACTTCAGTGAAGGGCGCAAATGGGGAGGTGATGACAAGTAGTGGTGATGTGAGAAGGAGATGGAGTGAGTATTTTGAAGGTTTGTTGAATGTGTTTGATGATATATATATATATATATATATATATATATATATATATATATATATATATATATATATACATATATATATATATATATATATATATATATATATATAGGGTGTTTTGGTCGAGGTGGTATGTAGAGTGAGAGGGTTAGGGAAAATGATTTGGTAAACAGAGAAGAGGTAGTAAAAGCTTTGCGGAAGATGAAAGCCGGCAAGGCAGCAGGTTTGGATGGTATTGCAGTGGAATTTATTAAAAAAGGGGGTGACTGTATTATTGACTGGTTGGTAAGGTTATTTAATGTATGTATGACTCATAGTGAGGTGCCTGAGGATTGGCGGAATGCGTGCATAGTGCCATTGTACAAAGGCGAAGGGGATAAGAGTGAGTGCTCAAATTACAGAGGTATAAGTTTCTTGAGTATTCCTGGTAATTTATATGGGAGGGTATTGATTGAGAGGGTGAAGGCATGTACAGAGCATCAGATTGGGGAAGAGCAGTGTGGTTTCAGAAGTGGTAGAGGATGTGTGGATCAGGTGTTTGCTTTGAAGAATGTATGAGAGAAATACTTAGAAAAGCAAATGGATTTGTATGTAGCATTTATGGATCTGTAGAAGGCATATGATAGAGTTGATAGAGATTCTCTGTGGAAGGTATTAAGAATATATGGTGTGGGAGGCAAGTTGTTAGAAGCAGTGAAAAGTTTTTATCGAGGATGTATGGCATATGTACGTGTAGGAAGAGAGGAAAGTTATTGGTTCTCAGTGAATGTAGGTTTCCGGCAGGGGTTAGTGATGTCTCCATGGTTGTTTAATTTGTTTATGGATGGGGTTGTTATGGAGGTGAATGCAAGAGTTTTGGAAAGAGGGCCAAGTATGTAGTCTGTTGGGGATGAGAGAGCTTGGGAAGTGAGTCAGTTGTTGTTCGCTGATGATACAGCGCTGGTGGCTGATTCATGTGAGAAACTGCAGAAGCTGGTGACTGAGTTTGGTAAAATTTGTGAAAGAAGAAAGTTAAGAGTAAATATGAATAAGAGCAAGGTAATCAGGTACGGTAGGGTTGAGGGTCAAGTCAATTGGTAGGTAAGTTTGAATGGAGAAAAACTAAAGGAAGTAAAGTGTTTTAGATATCTGGGAGTGTATCTGGAAGCGGATGGAACCATGGAAGCGGAAGTGGATGTTAGGGTAGGAGAGGAGGCGAAAATCCTGGGAGCCTTGAAGAATGTGCGGAAGTCAAGAAAATTATCTCGGAAAGCAAAAATGGGAATTTTTGTAGGAATAGTCTTTCCAACAATGTTGTATGGTTGCGAGGCGTGGGCTATGGATATAGTTGTGCGGAGGAGGATGGATGTGCTAGAAATGAGACGTTTGAGGACAATGTGTGGTGTGAGGTGGTTTGATCGAGTAAGTAACGTAAGGGTAAGAGAGATGTGTGGAAATAAAAAGAGCGTGGTTGAGAGAGCAGAAGAGGGTGTTTTGAAATGGTTTGGGCACATGGAGAGAATGAGTGAGGAAAGATTGACCAAGATGATATATGTGTCGGAGGTGGAGGGAACGAGGAGAAGTGGAAAGATGGAGGTGGAAAGATGGAGTGAAAAAGATTTTGTGTGATCGGGGCCTGAGCATGCAGGAGGGTGAAAGGAGGGCAAGGAATAGAGTGAATTGCATCGATGTTGTATACCGGGGTTGAGGTGCTGTCAATGGATTGAATCAGGGCATGTAAAGCGTCTGGGGTAAACCATGGAAAGCTGTGTAGGTATGTATATTTGCGTGTGTGGACGAATGTATATACATGTGTATGGGGGTGGGTTGGGCCATTTCTTTCGTCTGTTTCCTTGCGCTACCTCGCAAGCGCGGGAGACAGCGACAAAGCAAAAACAAATATATATATATATATATATATATATATATATATATATATATATATATATATATATATATATATATATATATATATATATATATTTATTATCCCTGGGGATAGGGGGTTAAGAATACTTCCCATGTATTTCCTGCGTGTCGTAGAAGGCGACTAAAAGGGGAGGGAGCAGGGGGCTGGAAATCCTCCTCTCTCTTATCTTTTTTTAATTTTCCAAAAGAATGAACAGAGAAGGGGACCAGGTGAGGATATAACCTCAATGGCCCAGGCCTGGTGAGGTTATTCCAAAAAAGGCCCATTCCTTTGTTCTTAACGCTACCTCGCTAACACGGGAAATGGCAAATAGTTTAAAAGAAAAGAAAAAAAAAAAAAAATATATATATATATATATATATATATATATATATATATATATATATATATATATATATATATATATATATTTTTTGTTTCAAACTCTTCGCCATTTCCCGCATTAGCAAGGTAGCGTTAAGAAGAGAGGACTCGGCCTCTGAGGGAATATCCTCACCTGGCCCCCTTCTCTGTTTCTTCTTCGGGAAAATTAAAAAAAAAAAAAGAGGGGGGATTTCCAGCTCCCCGCTCCCCCCCCTTTTAGTCCCCTTCTACGACACGCAGGGAATACGTGGGAAGTATTCTTTCTCCCCTATCCCAAGGGATATATATATAAATATATATATATATATATATATATATATATATATATATATATATATATATATATATATATATATATATATATATATATATATATATATATATATATATATATATATATATATATATATATATATATATATATATATATATATATATATATATATATATATATATATATATATATATATATATATATATATATATATATATATATATTTATATATATTTTTTTTTTTTTTTTTTTTTTTTTTATACTTTGTCGCTGTCTCCCGCGTCTGCGAGGTAGCGCAAGGAAACAGACGAAAGAAATGGCCCAACCCCCCCCCCCCATGCACATGCACATACACACGTCCACACACGCAAATATACATACCTACACAGCTTTCCATGGTTTACCCCAGACGCTTCACATGCCTTGATTCAATCCACTGACAGCACGTCAACCCCTGTATACCACATCGCTCCAATTCACTCTATTCCTTGCCCTCCTTTCACCCTCCTGCATGTTCAGGCCCCGATCACACAAAATCTTTTTCACTCCATCTTTCCACCTCCAATTTGGTCTCCCTCTTCTCCTCGTTCCCTCCACCTCCGACACATATATCCTCTTGGTCAATCTTTCCTCACTCATTCTCTCCATGTGCCCAAACCATTTCAAAACACCCTCTTCTGCTCTCTCAACCACGCTCTTTTTATTTCCACACATCTCTCTTACCCTTACGTTACTTACTCGATCAAACCACCTCACACCACACATTGTCCTCAAACATCTCATTTCCAGCACATCCATCCTCCTGCGCACATCTCTATCCATAGCCCACGCCTCGCAACCATACAACATTGTTGGAACCACTATTCCCTCAAACATACCCATTTTCGCTTTCCGAGATAATGTTCTCGACTTCCACACATTTTTCAAGGCTCCCAAAATTTTCGCCCCCTCCCCCACCCTATGATCCACTTCCGCTTCCATGGTTCCATCCGCTGACAGATCCACTCCGAGATATCTAAAACACTTCACTTCCTCCAGTTTTTCTCCATTCAAACTCACCTCCCAATTGACTTGACCCTCACCCCTACTGTACCTAATAACCTTGCTCTTATTCACATTTACTCTCAACTTTCTTCTTCCACACACTTTACCAAACTCAGTCACCAGCTTCTGCAGTTTCTCACATGAATCAGCCACCAGCGCTGTATCATCAGCGAACAACAACTGACTCACTTCCCAAGCTCTCTCATCCCCAACAGACTTCATACTTGCCCCTCTTTCCAGGACTCTTGCATTTACCTCCCTTACAACCCCATCCATAAACAAATTAAACAACCATGGAGACATCACACACCCCTGCCGCAAACCTATATTCACAGAGAACCAATCACTTTCCTCTCTTCCTACACGTACACATGCCTTACATCCTCGATAAAAACTTTTCACTGCTTCTAACAACTTGCCTCCCACACCATATATTCTTAATACCTTCCACAGAGCATCTCTATCAACTCTATCATATGCCTTCTCCAGATCCATAAATGCTACATACAAATCCATTTGCTTTTCTAAGTATTTCTCACATACATTCTTCAAAGCAAACACCTGATCCACACATCCTCTACCACTTCTGAAACCGCACTGCTCTTCCCCAATCTGATGCTCTGTACATGCCTTCACCCTCTCAATCAATACCCTCCCATATAATTTACCAGGAATACTCAACAAACTTATACCTCTGTAATTTGAGCACTCACTCTTATCCCCTATATATATATATATATATATATATATATATATATATATATATATATATATATACATATATATATATGTATATATATATACATATATATTATCATCATTATTTTGCTTTGTCGCTGTCTCCCACGTTTCCGAGGTAACGCAAGGAAACAGACGAAAGAAATGGCCCAACAAACCCCCATACACATGTACATACATACACGTCCACACACGCAAATATTCATACCCATACATCTAAATGTACACATATATATACACACACAGACACATACATATATACACATTCACACAACTCACACTGTCTGCCTTTATGCATTCCCATCGCCAACTCGGCACACATGGAATAACATCCCCCTCCCCCATCAAGTGTGCGAGGTAGCGCTAGGAAAAGACAACAAAGGCCCCATTCGTTCACAATCACTCTCTAGCTGTCATGCAATAATGCCCGAAACCACAGCTCCCTTTCTACATCCAGGCACCACAAAACTTTCCATGGTTTACCCCAGACTCGTCACATGCCCTGATTCAATACATTGACAGGACGTCGACCCCGGTATACCACATCGATCCAATTCACTCTATTCCTTGCCCGCCTTTCACCCTCCTGGATGTTCAGGCCCCGATCACTCAAAATCTTTTTCACTCCATCTTTCCACCCCCAATTTGGTCCCCCACTTCTCGTTCCCTCCGCCTCTGACATATATATACTCTTGGACAATTTTTCCTCACTCATTCTCTCCATGTGCCCAAACCATTTCAAAACACCCTCTTTTGCACTCTCAACCACGCTCGTTTTACTTCCGCACATCTCTCTTACCCTTACATTACTTACTCGATCAAACCACCTCACACCACACATTGTCCACAAACCTCTCATTTCAAGCACATCCACCCTCCTGCGCACAACTCTATCCATAGCTCACATCTCGCAACCATACAACATTGTTGGAACCACTATTCCTTTAAACATAGCCATTTTTGCTTTCGGAGATAATGTTCTCGACTTCCACACATTCCTCAAGGCTCCCAGGAATTTCGCCCCCTCCCCTACCCTATATTCACTTTCGCTTCCATGGTTCAATCCGCCTCCAGGTCCACTCCCAGATATATAAAACACTTTACTTCCTCCAGTTTTTCTCCATTCAAACTTACCTCCCAATTAACTTGACCCTCAACCCTACTGTACCTAATAACCTTGCTCTTATTCACATTTACTATTAACTTTCTTCTTTCACACACTTTCCTAAACTCAGTAACCAGCTTCTGCAGTTTCTCATATGATGCAGCCACCAGCCCTGTATCATCAGCGAACAACAAGTGACTCACTTCCCAAGTTCTCTCATCCCCAACAGACTTCATACTTGACCCTCTTTCCAAAACTCTTGCATTCACCTCCCTAACAACACCATCCATAAACAGATTTAACAACCATGGAGACATCACACACCACTGCCGCAAAGCTACAATCACTGAGAACGAATCACTTTCCTCTCTCCCTACACGCACACATGCCTTACATCCTCGATAAAAACTTTTCACTGCTTCTAACAACTTGCCTCCCACACCATATATTCTTATTACCTTACACAGAGCATCTCTATCAACTCTAACATATACCTTCTCCAGATCCATAAATGCTACATACAAATCCATTTGCTTTTCTAAGTATTTCTCACATGATCCACACATCCTCTACCACATCTGAAACCACACTGCTCTTTCCCAATCTGATGCTCTGTACATGCCCTCACCTTCTAACTCAATACCCTCCCGTTCCTGAAACTAAATTATACATTTCTCTTTTCCAAAGCCAGAAGTTGAATCATTATGTGACATTCATTTTTCATTTCATATCAACCTAGAAGTTTCAGTTTTCTAAATTATTTCTTACATTTTTAATATATATATATATATATATATATATATATATATATATATATATATATATATATATATATATATATATATATATATATATATATATATATATATATATATATATATATATATATATATATATATATATATATATATATATATATATATATATATATATATATATATATATATATATATATATATATATATATATATCCCCTGGGGATAGGGGATTAAGAATACTTCCCACGTATTCCCTGCGTGTCGTAGAAGGCGACTGAAAGGGGAGGGAGCGGGGAGCTGGAAATCCTCCCCTCTATTTTTTTTTTTTTTTTTTTCTTTAAATTTTCCAAAAGAAGGAACAGAGGGGGCCAGTTGAGGATATTCCAAAAAAGGCCCAGTCCTCTGTTCTTAGCGCTACCTCGCTAACGCGGGAAATGGCGAATAGTTTAAAAGAAAAGAAATATATATATACATATATATATATATATATATATATATATATATATATATATATATATATATATATATATATATATATATATATATATATTATCCCTGGGGATAGGGGAGAAAGAATACTTCCCACTTATTCCCTGCGTGTCGTAGAAGGCGACTAAAATGGGAGGGAGCGGGGGTCTGGAAATCCTCCCCTCTCAATTTTTTTTAATTTTCCAAAAGAAGGAATAGAGAAGTGGGCCAGGTGAGGATATACCCCCAATGGCCCAGTCCTCTGTTCTTAACGCTACCTCGCTAACGCGGGAAATGGCGAATAGTTTGAAAAAAAAAATATATATATATACATCATCCCTGGGGATAGGGGAGAAAGAATACTTCCCACGCATTCCTAACGTGTCGTACAAGACTGGGTACTAGAAGGGACGGGAGCGAGGGGCCAGGAATCCTCCCCTTCTTGTATTTTAACTTTCTAAAATTGGAAACAGGAGAAGAAGTCACGCGGGGAGTGCTCATCCTCCTCGTAGGCTTAGATTGGGGTGTTTAAATGTGTGTGGATGTAACCAAAATATGAAAAAAGGAGAGATAGGTAGTATCTTAGAGGAAAGGAACCTGGATGGTTTGGCTCTGAGTGAAACGAAGTTCAAAGATAAAGGGGAAAAGTGGTTTGGGAATGTCTTGGGAGTAAAGTCAGGGGTTAGTGAGAGGACAAGAGCAAGGGAAGGAGTAGCAGTACTCCTGAAACAAGAGTTGTGGGAGTATGTGATAGAGTGTAAGAAAGTATATTCTAGTTTGATATGTGTAAAACTGACAGTTGATGGAGAGAGATGGGTGATTATTGGTGCATATGCACCTGGGCATGAGAAAAAAGATCATGAAAGGCAATTGTTTTAGGAGCAGCTGAATGAGTGTGTTGGTGGTTTTGATGCACAAGACCGGGTTATAGTGATGGGTGATTTAAATGCAAAGGTGAGGTATGTGGTAGTTGAGGGAATAATTAGTATACATGGGGCGTTCAGTGTTGTAAATGGAAATGGTGAAGAGGTTGTAGATTTATGTGCTGAAAAAGTACTGATGATTGGGAATACCTGGTTTAAAAAGCGAGATATACTTAAGTATACGTATGTAAGTACGAGAGATGCCCAGAGAGCGTTATTGGATTACGTGTTAATTGACAGGCGCGCGAAAGAGAGACTTTTGGATGTTAATGTGCTGAGAGGTGCAACTGGAGGGATGTCTGATCATTATCTTGTGGAGGCTAAGGTGAAGATTTGTATGGGTTTTCAGAAAAGAAGAGTGAATGTTGGGGTGAAGAGGGTGGTGAGAGTAAGTGAGCTTGGGAAGGAGACTTGTGTGAGGAAGTACCAGGAGAGACTGGGTACAGAATTGAAAAAGGTGAGAACAAAGGAGGTAAAGGGAGTGGGGGAGGAATGGGATGTATTTAGGGATCAGTGATGGATTGCGAAAAAGATACTTGTGGCATGAGAAGCGTGGGAGGTGGGTTGATTAGAATGGGTAGTAAGTGGTGGGATGAAGAAGTAAGATTATTAGTGAAAGAGAAGAGAGAGGCATTTGGACGATTTTTGCAGGGAAAAATTGCAAATGTGTGGGAGACGTATAAAAGAAAGAGACAGGAGGTCAAATGAAAGGTGCAAGAGGTGAAAAAGAAGGCAAATGAGAGTTGGGGTGAGAGAGTATCATTAAATCTTATGGAGAATAAAAAGATGTTCTGGAAGGAGGTAAATAAAGTGCGTAAGACAAAGAAACATATGGGAACATCAGTGAAGGGGGCTAATGGGGAGGTAATAACAAGTAGTGGTGATGTGAGAAGGAGATGGAGTGAGTATTTTGAAGGTTTTTGTGAATGTGTTTGATGATAGAGTGGCAGATATAGGGTGTTTTGGTCGAGGTGGTGTGCAAAGTGAGAGGGTTAGGGAAAATGCTTTGGTAAACAGAGAAGAGGTAGTAAAAGCGTTGCGGAAGATGAAAGCCGGCAAGGCAGGAGGTTTGGACGGTATTGCATTGGAATTTAATAAAAAAGGGTGTGACTGTATTGTTGACTGGTTGGTAAGGTTATTCAATGTTTGTATGATTCATGGTGAGGTGCCTGAGGATTGGCGGAATGCGTGCGTAGTGCCATTGTACAAAGGGAAAGGGGATAAGAGTGAGTGCTCAAATTACAGAGGTATAAGTTTTTTGATTATTCCCGGTGAATATATATATGTATATATGTATATATATATATATATATATATATATATATATATATATATATATATATATATATATATATATATATATATATATATATATATATATATATATATATACATATATATATAATTGGTATACATAGGGTATTCAGTGTTGTAAATGGAATTGATGAAGAGCTTGTAGATTTATGTGCTGAAAAAGTACTGATGATTGGGAATACCTGGTTTAAAAAGCGAGATATACATAAGTATACTTATGTAAGTAGGAGAGATGGCCAGAGAGCGTTATTGGATTACGTGTTAATTGACAGGCGCGCGAAAGAGAGACTTTTGGATGTTAATGTGCTGAGAGGTGCAACTGGAGGGATGTCTGATCATTATCTTGTGGAGGCTAAGGTGAAGATTTGTATGGGTTTTCAGAAAAGAAGAGTGAATGTTGGGGTGAAGAGGGTGGTGACAGTAAGTGAGCTTGGGAAGGAGACTTGTGTGAGGAAGTACCAGGAGAGACTGAGTACGGAATGGAAAAAGGTGAGAACAATGGAAGTAAGGGGAGTGGGGGAGGAATGGGATGTATTTAGGGGATCAGTGATGGATTGCGCAAAAGATGCTTGTGGCATGAGAAGAGTGGGAGGTGGGTTGATTAGAAAGGGTAGTGAGTGGTGGGATGAAGAAGTAAGAGTACTAGTGAAAGAGAAGAGAGAGGCATTTGGACGGTTTTTGCAGGGAAAAAATGCAGTTGAGTGGGAGACGTATAAAAGAAAGAGACAGGAGGTCGAGAAAGGTGCAAGAGGTGAAAAAAAGGGCAAATGAGAGTTGGGGTGAGAGAGTATCATTAAATTTTAGGGAGAATAAAAAGATGTTCTGGAAGGAGGTAAATAAAGTGCGTAAGACAAGGGAGCAAATGGGAACTTCAGTGAAGGGCGCAAATGGGGAGGTGATAACAAGTAGTGGTGATGTGAGAAGGAGATGGAGTGAGTATTTTGAAGGTTTGTTGAATGTGTTTGATGATAGAGTGGCAGATATAGGGTGTTTTGGTCGAGGTGGTGTGTAAAGTGAGAGGGTTAGGGAAAATGATTTGGTAAACAGAGAAGAGGTAGTAAAAGCTTTTCGGAAGATGAAAGCCGGCAAGGCAGCAGATTTGGATGGTATTGCAGAAGAAGTTATTAAAAAAGGGGGTGACTGTATTGTTGACTGGTTGGTAAGGTTATTTAATGTATGTATGACTCACGGTGAGGTGCCTGAGGATTGGCGGAATGCGTGCATAGTGCCATTGTACAAAGGCAAAGGGGATAAGAGTGAGTGCTCAAATTACAGAGGTATAAGTTTGTTGAGTATTCCTGGTAAATTATATGGGAGGGTATTGATTGAAAGGGTGAAGGCATGTACAGAGCATCAGATTGGGGAAGAGCAGTGTGGTTTCAGAAGTGGTAGAGGATGTGTGGATCAGGTGTTTGCTTTGAAGAATGTATGTGAGAAATACTTAAAAAAGCAAATGGATTTGTATGTAGCATTTATGGATCTGGAGAAGGCATATGATAGAGTTGATAGAGATGCTCTGTGAAAGGTATTAATAATATATGGTGTGGGAGGCAAGTTGTTAGAGGCAGTGAAAAGTTTTTATCGAGGATGTAAGGCATGTGTACGTGTAGGAAGAGAGGAAAGTGATTGGTTCTCAGTGACTGTAGATTTGCCGCAGGGGTGTGTGATATCTCCATGGTTGTTTAATTTGTTTATGGATGGGGTTGTTAGGGAGGTGAATGCAAGAGTTTTGGAAAGAGGGGCAAGTATGAAGTCTGTTGGGGATGAGAGAGCTTGGGAAGTGAGTCAGTTGTTGTTCGCTGATGATACAGCGCTGGTGGCTGATTCATGTGAGAAACTGCAGAAGCTGGTGACTGAGTTTGGTAAAGTGTGTGAAAAAAGAAAGTTAAGAGTAAATGTGAATAAGAGCAAGGTTATTAGGTACAGTAGGGTTGAGGGTCAAGTCAATTGGGAGGTGAGTTTGAATGGAGAAAAACTGGAGGAAGTGAAGTGTTTTAGATATCTGGGAGTGGATCTGTCAGCGGATGGAACCATGGAAGCGGAAGTGGATCATAGGGTGGCGGAGGGGGCGAAAATTCTGGGAGCCTTGAAGAATGTGTGGAAGTCGAGAACATTATCTCGGAAAGCAAAAATGGGTATGTTTGAAGGAATAGTGGTTCCAACAATGTTGTATGGTTGCGAGGCGTGGGCTATGGATAGAGTTGTGCGCAGGAGGATGGATGTGCTGGAAATGAGATGTTTGAGGACAATGTGTGGTGTGAAGTGGTTTGATCGAGTTAGTAACGTAAGGGTAAGAGAGATGTGTGGAAATAAAAAGAGCGTGGTTGAGAGAGCAGAAGAGGGTGTTTTGAAGTGGTTTGGGCACATGGAGAGAATGAGTGAGGAAAGATTGACCAAGAGGATATATGTGTCGGAGATGGAGGGAACGAGGAGAAGAGGGAGACCAAATTGGAGGTGGAAAGATGGAGTGAAAAAGATTTTGTTTGATCGGGGCCTGAACATGCAGGAGGGTGAAAGGAGGGCAAGGAATAGAGTGAATTGGAGCGATGTGGTATACCGGGGTTGACGTGCTGTCAGTGGATTGAATCAAGGCATGTGAAGCGGCTTGGGTAAATCATGGAAAGCTGTGTAGGTGTGTATATGTGCGTGTGTGGACGTATGTATATACATGTGTATGGGGGTGGGTTGGGCCATTTCTTTCGTCTGTTTCCTTGCGCTACCTCGCAAACGCCGGAGACAGCGACAAAGTATAATAAAAAAAAAAAAGTATATATATATGAGGGGGAGAAAAGTAAAGGATGCTGTCAGACCATAAAAGACTCAAGATGCTACATGTGGCTAGAGGATGGAGCAGCCCTGCTAGCACTGCAGAGAGGGCAGGATTGTTAGATGGTAATTTCAGATTGAAAGTAATGCATTTAAATTTTGATGGATTAATAGTCGTTGATAATGAGCTAGAATTCATGGATTGTATAAGTGATAATAACTTGTCAGGATACGTACTGTACGCACAAAGAAAAATAAGCATTTTATTATTAAGTAGTCAAGGCAAGGATTCATTGTGTAGAACAAATACCATTAATATTTCTGGTAAAACCAGTCAGTTACTATAGAACTCTTGTACTCAGGTGGTTGAATTACTGTAGAGGTAAAAAGATAATTTTAAAAATTCCTCCCCAGTATTAGGTAGGGGGTCTCATGGCTAGTCACTGTGATCATAGTGGAAATGTAATTTGAGTGCATTTGATGTAAGAATCAGCAGTTTTAGTGCTAGCATTGATGTAAGAGTCAGCAATTTTAATACTACCTGCAAAATTATAGCACTATAGGTTGTCGTAATGGTGTCTTGGTGACAAATCTAAACTGACTTACTGAAGTGATTCACTTGAAACTCAAAATGGTGTTTATGAAAGAAATTTTCTATCCATATTGGGAGTGGGTCTCATAGCATGGAAACATTGTTCAGCTATATATGAACAACATTTTTTAAGATATCTCTTGATTTTTTTTTTCTTTTTTTAGGACTGTAGTGGTATTCTTTATAGTGAAGAGTCTGTGATATCCTCATCACAGGATACTGGTTTGCAGTGTTTATAGTTAGCTTACCTAGTAGCAAGCATGCATTGATCAAAAGAACAGCAGTGAGAGTAAAAGCAACTGGTTATTTTGGTTTTTAAAGAAGCAGATAGAGAATATGGTATTAGAGAAAGATATTAATAAGCAGTGTGTGTGTGTATATGTGTGTATGTATGTGTATGTGTGTGTATGTGTATATGTATATATATATGTATATTATCCCTGGGGATAGGGGTGAAAGAATACTTCCCACGTATTCCTCGCGTGTCGTAGAAAGCGACTAGAGGGGACGGGAGCGGGGGGCCAGAAATCCTCCCCTCCTTGTATTAACTTTCTAAAATGGGAAACAGAAGAAGGAGTCACGCGGGGACTGCTCATCCTCCCCGAAGGCTCAGATTGGGGTGCCTAAATGTGTGTGGATGTAACCAAGATGTGAAAAAAGGAGAGATAGGTAGTATGTTTGAGGAAAGGAACCTGGATGTTTTGGCTCTGAGTGAAACGAAGCTCAAGGGTAAAGGGGAAGAAAGGTTTGGGAATGTCTGGGGAGTAAAGTCAGGGGTTAGTGAGAGGACAAGAGCAAGGGAAGGACTAGCAATACTCCTTGAAACAGGAGTTGTGGGAGTATGTGATAGAGTGTAAGAAAGTAAATTCTCGATTAATATGGGTAAAACTGAAAGTTGATTGAGAGAGGTGGGTGATTATTGGTGCATATGCACCTGGGCATGAGAAGAAAGATCATGAGAGGCAAGTGTTTTGGGAGCAGCTGAATGAGTGTGTTAGTGGTTTTGATGCACGAGACCGGGTTATAGTGATGGGTGATTTGAATGCAAAGGTGAGTAATGTGGCAGTTGAGGGAATAATTGGTATACATGGGGTGTTCAGTGTTGTAAATGGAAATGGTGAAGAGCTTGTAGATTTATGTGCTGAAAAAGGACTGATGATTGGGAATACCTGGTTTAAAAAGCGAGATATACATAAGTATACTTATGTAAGTAGGAGAGATGGCCAGAGAGCGTTATTGGATTACGTGTTAATTGACAGGCGTGCGAAAGAGAGACTTTTGGATGTTAATGTGCTGAGAGGTGCAACTGGAGGGATGTCTGATCATTATCTTGTGGAGGCTAAGGTGAAGATTTGTATGGGTTTTCAGAAAAGAAGAGTGAATGTTGGGGTGAAGAGGGTGGTGAGAGTAAGTGAGCTTGGGAAGGAGACCTGTGTGAGGAAGTACCAGGAGAGACTGAGTACAGAATGGAAAAAGGTGAGAACAATGGAAGTAAGGGGAGTGGGGGAGGAATGGGATGTATTTAGGGAATCAGTGATGGATTGCGCAAAAGATGCTTGTGGCATGAGAAGAGTGGGAGGTGGGTTGATTAGAAAGGGTAGTGAGTGGTGGGATGAAGAAGTTAGAGTACTAGTGAAAGAGAAGAGAGAGGCATTTGGACGATTTTTGCAGGGAAAAAATGCAATTCAGTGGGAGTTGTATAAAAGAAAGAGGCAGGAGGTCAAGAGAAAGGTGCAAGAGGTGAAAAAAAGGGCAAATGAGAGTTGGGGTGAGAGAGTATCATTAAATTTTAGGGAGAATAAAAAGATGTTCTGGAAGGAGGTAAATAAAGTGCGTAAGACAAGGGAGCAAATGGGAACTTCAGTGAAGGGCGCAAATGGGTAGGTGATAACAAGTAGTGATGATGTGAGAAGGAGATGGAGTGAGTATTTTGAAGGTTTGTTGAATGTGTTTGATGATAGAGTGGCAGATATAGGGTGTTTTGGTCGAGGTGGTGTGCAAAGTGAGAGGGTTAGGGAAAATGATTTGGTAAACAGAGAAGAGGTAGTGAAAGCTTTGCGGAAGATGAAAGCCGGCAAGGCAGCAGGTTTGGATGGTATTGCAGTGGAATTTATTAAAAAAGGGGGGTGACTGTATTGTTGACTGGTTGGTAAGGTTATTTAATGTATGTATGACTCATGGTGAGGTGCCTGAGGATTGGCGGAATGCGTGCATAGTGCCATTGTACAAAGGCAAAGTGGATAAGAGTGAGTGCTCAAATTACAGATGTATAAGTTTGTTGAGTATTCATGGTAAATTATATGGGAGGGTATTGATTGAGAGGGTGAAGGCATGTACAGAGCATCAGATTGGGGAAGAGCAGTGTGGTTTCAGAAGTGGAAGAGGATGTGTGGATCAGGTGTTTGCTTTGAAGAATGTATGTGAGAAATACTTAGAAAAGCAAATGGATTTGTATGTAGCATTTATGGATCTGGAGAAGGCATATGATAGAGTTGATAGAGATGCTCTGTGGAAGGTATTAAGAATATATGGTGTGGGAGGAAACTTGTTAGAAGCAGTGAAAAGTTTTTATCGAGGATGTAAGGCATGTGTACGTGTAGGAAGAGAGGAAAGTGATTGGTTCTCAGTGAATGTAGGTTTGCGGCAGGGGTGTGTGATGTCTCCATGGTTGTTTAATTTGTTTATGGATGGGGTTGTTAGGGAGGTGAATGCAAGAGTTTTGGAAAGAGGGGCAAGTATGAAGTCTGTTGGGGATGAGAGAGCTTGGGAAGTGAGTCAGTTGTTGTTCACTGATGATACAGCGCTGGTGGCTGATTCATGTGAGAAACTGCAGAAGCTGGTGACTGCGTTTGGTAAAGTGTGTGGAAGAAGAAAGTTAAGAGTAAATGTGAATAAGAACAAGGTTATTAGGTACAGTAGGGTTGAGGGTCAAGTCAATTGGGAGGTGAGTTTGAATGGAGAAAAACTGGAGGAAGTGAAGTGTTTTAGATATCTGGGAGTGGATCTGGCAGCGGATGGAACCATGGAAGCGGAAGTGGATCATAGGGTGGGGGAGGGGGCGAAAATTCTGGGGGCCTTGAAGAATGTGTGGAAGTCGAGAACATTATCTCGGAAAGCAAAAATGGGTATGTTTGAAGGAATAGTGGTTCCAACAATGTTGTATGGTTGCGAGGCGTGGGCTATGGATAGAGTTGTGCGCAGGAGGATGGATGTGCTGGAAATGAGATGTTTGAGGACAATATGTGGTGTGAGGTGGTTTGATCGAGTGAGTAACGTAAGGGTAAGAGAGATGTGTGGAAATAAAAAGAGCGTGGTTGAGAGAGCAGAAGAGGGTGTTTTGAAGGGGTTTGGGCACATGGAGAGAATGAGTGAGGAAAGATTGACCAAGAGGATATATGTGTCGGAGGTGGAGGGAACGAGGAGAAGAGGGAGACCAAATTGGAGGTGGAAAAATGGAGTGAAAAAGATTTTGTGTGATCGGGGCCTGAACATGCAGGAGGGTGAAAGGAGGGCGAGGAATAGAGTGAATTGGAGCGATGTGGTATACCGGGGTTGACGTGCTGTCAGTGGAGTGAATCAAGGCATGTGAAGCGTCTGGGTTAAACCATGGAAAGCTGTGTAGGTATGTATATTTGCGTGCGTGGACGTATGTATATACATGTGTATGGGGGGGGTTGGGCCATTTCTTTCGTCTGTTTCCTTGCGCTACCTCGCAAACGCGGGAGACAGCGACAAAGTATAATGAAATAATAATATATATATATATATATATATATATATATATATATATATATATATATATATATATATATATATATATATATATATACACATATATACATATATACATATATATATATATATATATATATATATATATATATATATATATATATATATATATATATATATATATATATATATATATATATATATATATATATATATATACATATATATATATATATATATATATATATATATATATATATATATATATATATATTTTTTTTTTTTTTTTTTTTTTTTTTTTTTTTTTTCAAACTATTCGCCATTTCCCGCATTAGCGAGGTAGCGTTAAGAACAGAGGACTGGGCCTTTTTCGGAATATCCTCACCTGGCCCCCTCTGTTCCTTCTTTTGGAAAATAAAAAAAAAAAAAAAAAAAAAAAAAAAAAAATTTATATATATATATATATATATATATATATATATATATATATATATATATATATATATATATATATATATATATGTATTGGAAAGGATCACAGTTTTGCGCGTTATTAAGATATTCCTATGAAACACGATACGTTCCCAAATGCACTTTTGTGAAATAATCACATCATCCGGAGAGACAGAAGAGAGAAATATAAGTTAGTTTATATACATTGAAGAGACGAAGGTAGGATGCCATTTGGGAAACATTCGATTGTCCAAGGCATACAGCGACCGTTAATAAACTTAACATTTTTCAAATTTTGTCAACAATAAAGTTATCTAATTTTGTATAGACTATCACTAATATTAAGATTATAATTCTTTGTATATTCAATAATAGGAGATTCAATGATATTTCTCGTGGTACTGGAGTTAGACTTAATAACAGAGATTGCATTACTCCAGTCAATACAATGATCATAGTTTTTAACGTTATTAAACAAAGCATTTGATTCTTGTCTCGTTCTTGTTCTATATGAATTTTGCTGAAGTCTAAAAGAAAGATCCTTACTAGTCTGCCCAACTTAAGATTTATCACAATTTCCACATGGCACCTTATAGATGCATCCAAGCGAATTTGTTGGTGAATTCCTGATTAAGATATTTTTTATAGTAATTTTGTTTCTGAAGGCAAGATTTACATTAAAGGATTTAAGCAACATGGGAAGTAAAGTAAAATTATTATTAAAAGGGAGAACTAAAAGATTTTTGGTGTCAATGGAAGGTTTGTATTCAACTCTATAAAATGATTTCACTGCTAACTTAAGGGATTTTCAATGAAAGATCTAGGGTACTTTATCTTAGACCCAATAGAATATATCTTCTCAAACTCATCATCAATAAACTCTGGACTGCAAATACGTAATGCCCTAAGGAACATAGATTGAAATGATGATAACTTAACTCTCTCATAGTGAGATGAGTAATAATGGCTATATGAGCATACATTGGTAGGTTTTCTATATATGCTAAATTTTAACTTGTTTCGTTGCTCATGGATCATGCGATCTAAAAATGATAACACACCATTATTATCATTTTCTGCAGTTTTGGAAAGAGGGCAAGTATGCAGTCTGTTGTGGATGAGAGATCTTGGGAAGTGAGTCAGTTGTTCTTCGCTGATGGCTGATTCGGGTGAGAAACTGCAGAAGCTGGTGACTGAGTTTGGTAAAGTGTGTAAAAGAAGAAAGCTGAGAGTAAATGTGAAAAGAACAAGGTTATTATGTACAGTAGGGTTGAGAGAAAAGTCAATTGGGAGGTAAGTTTGAATGGAGAAAAACTGGAGGAAGTGAAGTGTTTTAGATATCTGGGAGTGGATTTGTCAGAAGATGGAACTATGGAAGCGGAAGTAAATCATAGGGTGGGGGAGTGAGCGAAAGTTCTGGGAGCGTTGAAAAATATGTGGAAGTAGAGAACGTTATCTTCGAAAGCAAAAATGGGTATGTTTGAAGGAATAGTGGTTCAAAACCATTATATGGTTGCGAGGCGTGGGCTATAGATAGAGTTGTGCGGAGGAGGATGGATGTGCTGGAAATGAGATGTTTGAGGACAATATGTGGTGTGAGGTGGTTTGATCGAGTAAATAATGAAAGGGTGAGAGAGATGTGTGGTAAGTGATCTGGGACTGAACATGCAGGAGGGTTAAAGGCATGCAAGGAAAAGAGTGAATTAGAAAGATGTGGTATATCGAGGTCGACATGCTGTCAATGGATTGAACCGGGGCAAGTGACGCGTCTGGGGTACTCCATGGAAAGTTCTGTGGGGCCGGGATGTATAGAGGGAGCTGTGGTGTCGATGCATTACACATTACAGCTAGAGACTGAGTGTGGACGAATATGGCCTTTGTTGTCTTTCCTAGCGCTACCTCGCGCACATATAGGGGAGGGGGGTTTTCACTTTATTTGTGGCGGGGTTGCGAAGGGAATAAATAAGGGCAGACAGCATATGTTATGTACATGTGTATATATGTATATGTCTGTGTGTATAGATATGTATACGTTGAGATGTATAGGTATAGGTACGTATATATGCGTGTGTGGATATACATGTGCATGTGGGTGGGATGTGTCATTCCTTTGTCAGTTATCTTGCGCTACCTCGCTTGCGTTTGCGAGGTAGCGCAAGGAAACAGACGAAAGAAATGGCCCAACCCACCCCCATACACATGTACATACATACGTCCACACACGCAAATATACATACCTACACAGCTTTCCATGGTTTACCCCAGACGCTTCACATGCCTTGATTCAATCCACTGACAGCACGTCAACCCCGGTATACCACATTGCTCCAATTCACTCTATTCCTTGCCCTCCTTTCACCCTCCTGCATGTTCAGGCCCCGATCACACAAAATCTTTTTCACTCCATCTTTCCACCTCCAATTTGGTCTCCCTCTTCTCCTCGTTCCCTCCACCTCCGACACATATATCCTCTTGGTCAATCTTTCCTCACTCATTCTCTCCATGTGCCCAAACCATTTCAAAACGCCCTCTTCTGCTCTCTCAACCAAGCTCTTTTTATTTCCACACATCTCTCTTACCCTTACGTTACTTACTCGATCAAACCACCTCACACCACACATTGTCCTCAAACATCTCATTTCCAGCACATCCATCCTCCTATGCACAAATCTATCAATAGCCCACGCCTCGCAACCATACAACATTGTTGGAACCACTATTCCTTCAAACATACCATTTTTGCTTTCCGAGAAAATGTTCTCGACTTCCACAAATTCTTCAAGGCTCCCATAATTTTCGCCCCCTCCCCCACCCTATGATCCACTTCCGCTTCCATGGTTCCATCCGCTGCCAGATCCACTCCCACATATCTAAAACACTTCACTTCCTCCAGTTTTTCTCCATTCAAACTCACCTCCCAATTGACTTGACCCTCAACCCTACTGTACCTAATAACCTTGCTCTTATTCACATTTACTCTTAATTTTCTTCTTTCACTCACTTTACCAAACTCAGTCACCAGCTTCCGCAGTTTCTCACATGAATCAGCCACCAGCGGTGTATCATCAGCGAACAACAACTGACTCACTTCCCAAGCTCTCTCATCCCCAACAGACTTCATACTTGCCCCTCTTTTCAAAACTCTTGCATTCACCTCCCTAACAACCCCATCCATAAACAAATTAAACGACCATGGAGACATCACACACCCCTGCCGCAAACCTACATTCACTGAGAACCAATCACTTTCCTCTCTTCCTACACGTACACATGCCTTACATCCTAGAAAAAAACTTTTCACTGCTTCTAACAACTTGCCTCCCACACCATATATTCTTAATACCTTCCACAGAGCATCTCTATCAACTCTATCATATGCCTTCTCCAGATCCATAAATGCTACATACAAATCCATTTGCTTTTCTAAGTATTTCTCACATACATTCTTCAAAGCAAACACCTGATCCACACATCCTCTACCACTTCTGAAACCACACTGCTCTTCCCCAATCTGATGCTCTGTACATGCCTTCACCCTCTCAATCAATACCCTCCCATATGATTTACCAGGAATACTCAACAAACTTATACCTCTGTAATTTGAGCACTCACTCTTATCCCCTTTGCCTTTGTACAATGGCACTATGCACGCATTCCGCCAATCCTCAGGCACCTCACAATGAGTCATACATACATTAAATAACCTTACCAACCAGTCATCAATACAGTCACCCCCTTTTTTAATAAATTCCATTGCAATACCACCCAAACCTGCTGCCTTGCCGGCTTTCATCTTCCGCAAAGCTTTTACTACCTCTTCTCTGTTTACCAAATCATTTTCCCTAACCCTCTCACTTTGCACACCACCTCGACCAAAACACCCTATATCTGCCGCTCTATCATCAAACACATTCAACAAACCTTCAAAATACTCTCTCCATCTCCTTCTCACATCATCACTACTTGTTATCATGTTATCACCTCCCCATTTGCGCCCTTCACTGAAGTTCCCATTTGCTCCCTTGTCTTACGCACTTTATTTACCTCCTTCTAGAACATCTTTTTATTCTCCCTAAAATTTAATGATACTTTCTCACCCCAACTCTCATTTGCCCTTTTTTTCACCTCTTGCACCTTTCTCTTGACCTCCTGTCTCTTTCTTTTATACATCTCCCACTCTATTGCATTTTTTCCTGCAAAAATCGTCCAAATGCCTCTCTCTTCTCTTTCACTAATACTCTTACTTTTTCATCCCACCACTCACTACCCTTTCTAATCAACCCACCTCCCACTCTTCTCATGCCACAAGCATCTTTTGCGCAATCCATCACTGATTCCCTAAATACATCCCATTCCTCCCCCACTCCCCTTACTTCCATTGTTCTAACCTTTTTCCATTCTGTACTCAGTCTCTCCTGGTACTTCCTCACACAAGTCTCCTTCCCAAGCTCACTTACTCTCACCACCCTCTTCACCCCAACATTCACTCTTCTTTTCTGAAAACCCATACAGATCTTCACCTTAGCCTCCACAAGATAATGATCAGACATCCCTCCAGTTGCACCTCTCAGCACATTAACATCCAAAAGTCTCTCTTTCGCGCGCCTGTCAATTAACACGTAATCCAATAACGCTCTCTGGCCATCTCTCCTACTTACATAAGTATACTTATGTATATCTCGCTTTTTAAACCAGGTATTCCCAATCATCAGTCCTTTTTCAGCACATAAATCTACAAGCCCTTCACCATTTACATTTACAACACTGAACACCCCATGTATACCAATTATTCCCTCAACTGCCACATTACTCACCTTTGCATTCAAATCACCCATCACTATAACCCGGTCTCTTGCATCAAAACGACTAACACACTCATTCAGCTGCTCCCAAAACACTTGCCTCTCATGATCTTTCTTTTCATGCCCAGGTGCATATGCACCAATAATCACCCATCTCTCTCCATCAACTTTCAGTTTTACCCATATTAATCGAGAATTTACTTTCTTACACTCTATCACATACTCCCACAACTCCTGTTTCAGGAGTACTGCTACTCCTTCCCTTGCTCTTGTCCTCTCACTAACCCCTGACTTTACTCCCAAGACATTCCCAAACCACTCTTCCCCTTTACCCTTGAGCTTCGTTTCACTCAGAGCCAAAACATCCAGGTTCCTTTCCCCAAACATACTACCTATCTCTCCTTTTTTCTCATCTTGGATACATCCACACACATTTAGATACCCCAATTTGAGCCTTCGAGGAGAATGAGCACTCCTCGCGTGACTCCTTCTTCTGTTTCCCCTTTTAGAAAGTTAAAAAATACAAGGAGGGGAGGATTTCTGGCCCCCCGCTCCCGCCCCGTCTAGTCGCTTTCTACGACACGCGAGGAATACGTGGGAAGTATTCTTTCACCCCTATCCCCAGGGATAATATAAATATATATATATACACACACACACCCATACACATACATACGCACATATACACACACACACACATACATATATATACATATGAAAAATGTAAGAAACAATTTAGAAAAGTGAAACTTCTAGCTTGAAATGAAATGAAAAAATGAATGTCACATAATGGTTCAACCTCTGGCTATGGAAACAGGAAATGTATAATTTATTTACACAAACGTCAATAGTAGTTCGCATCAATTTAACCACTGTATCAATATGCTTCAATGTCTAAGCTACGTTTTTTCCAATTTCACTATTTTCTTGTCAGAGCACCATGTATGAAAACTATCGCTCCAGTAACACAACTATAAACATTTACTTCCCCTTTAAAAGAGTTCTGGGGAAGTCTGACTCGATACACTGCGGGACACTCTACAATATATTCTTATTGTTTTGTTTCATATTATTTCCCATTTCCCGCGTTAGCAAGGTAGCGTTAAGAACAGAGCACTAGGCTTTTAAGAGAATATCTTCTGCTGGTCCCTTCTCTGTTCCTTCATTGGAAAATTAAAGAAAGAAACGAGAGGGGAGGATTTCATTCCCCCGCTCCCACCCCTTTTAGTCGCCTTCTACGACACGCAGGGAATACTTGGGAAGTATTCTTTTTCACGTATCCCCATGGATAGTACATATATATATATATATATATATATATATATATATATATATATATATATATATATATATATATATATATATATATATATGGTATTGCTGTGGAATTTATTAAAAAAGGGGGTGACTGTATTGTTGACTAGTAGGTAAGGTTATTTAATGAATGTATGACTCATGGTGAGGTGCCTGAGGATTGGCAGAATGACTGCATAGTGCTATTGTACAAATGCAAAGGGAACAAATGTGAGTGTTCAAATTACAGAGTTATAAGTTTGTTGGGTATTCCTGTAAAATTATATGGGAGGTTATTGAATGAGAGGGTGAAGACATGTACAGAGCATCAGATTGGGGAAGAGCAGTGTGGTTTCAGAAGTGGTAGAGGATGTGTGGATCAGGTGTTTGCTTTGAAGAATGTATGTGAGAAATACTTAGAAAAGCAAATGGATTTGTATGTAGCATTTATTGATCTGGAGAAGGCATATGATAAACTTGATAGAGATGCTCTGTGGAAGGTATTAAGAATATATGGCGTGGGAGGCAAATTGTTAGAAGCAGTGAAAAGTTTTTATCGAGGATGTAAGGCATGTGTACGTGTAGGAAGAAAGAAAAGTGACTGGTTCTCAGTGAATGTAGGTTTGCGGCATGGGTGTGTGATGTTTCCATGTTTGTTTAATTTGTTTATGGATGGGGTTGTTAGGGAGGTGAATGCAAGAGTTTTGGAAAGAGGGGCAAGTACGCAGTCTGTTGTGGATGAGAGAGCTTGGGAAGTGAGTCAGTTGTTGTTCGCTGATGATACAGCGCTGGTGGCTGATTCATGTGAGAAACTGCAGAAGCTGGTGACTGAGTTTGGCAAAGTGTGTGAGAGAAGAAAGTTGAGAGTAAATGTGAATAAGAGCGAGGTTATTAGGTACAGTAGGATTGAGGGCAAAGTCAATTGGGAGGTAAGTTTGAATGGAGAAAAACTGGACGAAGTGAAGTGTTTTTGATACCTGGGAGTGGATTTGGCATCGGATGGAACCATGGAAACGGAATTGAATCATAGTGTGGGGGAGGGGGCGAAAATTCTGGGAGCGTTGAAGAATATGTGGAAGTCGAGAACATTATCTCGGAAAGCAAAAATGTGTACTTTTGAAGGAATAATGGTTCCAACAATATTGTATGGTTGCGAGGCATATGCTATGGATAGAGTTGTGCGCAGGAGGATGGATGTGCTTCAAATGAGATGTTTGAGGACAATATGTGGTGTGAGATGTAAGTAATAATAGGGTAAGAGAGATGTGTGGTAATAAAAAGAGTGTGGTTGAGAGAGCAGAAGAGGTTGTTTTGAAATGGTTTGGTCTCATGGAGAGAATGAGTTAGGAAAGATTGTCCAAGAGGATATATGTGTCAGAGGTGGAGGAAACGAGGAGAAGTGCGAGACCAAATTGGAGGTGGAAAGATGGAGTGAAAAAGATTTTGAGGGATCGGGGCCTGAACATGCAGGAGGGTGAAAAGCGTGCAAGGAATAGAGTGAATTGGAACGGTGTGGTATACGGGGGCCGACGTGATGTCAGTGGATTGAACCAGGGCATATGAAGCGTCTGGGGTAAACAATGGAAAGTTGGTTGGGACCTTGATGTGGAAAGGGAGCTGTGATTTCGGTGCATTATTACATAGCAGCTAGAGACTGAGTGTGAACGAATCGGGTCTTTGTTTTCTTTTCCTAGCACTACCTCGCACACATGAGGGAGGAGAGGGTTGTTATTACATGTCTGGCGGGGTGGAGATGGGAATGAATAAAGGCAGACAGTATGAATTATGTACACGTGTATATATGTATATGTCTGTGTGTGTATATACATGTATACGTTGAGATGTATAGGTATGTATATTTGCGTGTGTGGACATGTATGTATATACATGTGTATGTGAGTGGGTTGGGCCATTCTTTCGTCTGTTTCCTTGCGCTAACTCGCTAACGCGGGAGACAGCGACAAAGCAAAATAAATAAATGAATATATATATGAGAAACTGCAGAAGCTGGTGACTGAGTTTGGAAAAGTGTGTGGAAGAAGAAAGTTAAGAGTAAATGTGAATAAGAGCAAGGTTATTAGGTACAGTAGGGTTGAGGGTCAAGTCAATTGGGAGTTGAGTTTGAATGGCGAAAAACTGGAGGAAGTGAAGTGTTTTAGATATCTGGGAGTGGATCTGGCAGCGGATGGAACCATGGAAGCGGAAGTGGATCATAGGGTGGGGGAGGGGGCGAAAATCCTGGGGGCCTTGAAGAATGTGTGGAAGTCGAGAACATTATCTCGGAAAGCAAAA
The DNA here is from genome assembly GCF_036320965.1 of Panulirus ornatus. Taxonomy (NCBI): domain Eukaryota; kingdom Metazoa; phylum Arthropoda; class Malacostraca; order Decapoda; family Palinuridae; genus Panulirus; species Panulirus ornatus. The sequence goes on from NC_092225.1 coordinate 5,340,173, forward strand.
ATGGGTATGTTTGAAGGAATAGTGGTTCCAACAATGTTGTATGGTTGCGAGGCGTGGGCTATGGATAGAGTTGTGCGCAGGAGGATGGATGTGCTGGAAATGAGATGTTTGAGGACAATGTGTGGTGTGAGGTGGTTTGATCGAGTGAGTAACGTAAGGGTAAGAGAGATGTGTGGAAATAAAAAGAGCGTGGTTGAGAGAGCAGAAGAGGGTGTTTTGAAGTGGTTTGGGCACATGGAGAGGATGAGTGAGGAAAGATTGACCAAGAGGATATATGTGTCGGAGGTGGAGGGAACAAGGAGAAGAGGGAGACCAAATTGGAGGTGGAAAGATGGAGTGAAAAAGATTTTGTGTGATCGGGGCCTGAACATGCAGGAGGGTGAAAGGAGGGCAAGGAATAGAGTGAATTGGAGCGATGTGGTATACCGGGGTTGACGTGCTGTCAGTGGATTGAATCAGGGCATGTGAGGCGTCTGGGGTAAACCATGGAAAGCTGTGTAGGTATGTATATTTGCGTGTGTGGACGTATGTATATACATGTGTATGGGGGGGGGGGGGGTGGGGCCATTTCTTTCGTCTGTTTCCTTGCGCTACCTCGCAAACGCGGGAGACAATGACAAAGTATAATAAAAAAAGTATAGTAAATATATATATATATATATATATATATATATATATATATATATATATATATTTTTTTTTTTTTTTTCTTTTTCATACTACTCGCCATTTCCCGCGAAGCGAAGTAGCGTCAAGAACAGAGGACTGGGCCCCTGAGGGAATACCCTCACCTAGCCCCCTTCTCTGTTCCTTCTTTTGGAAAATTAAAAAAAAAAAAAAAACGAGAGGGGAGGATTTCCAGCCCCCCCGCTCCCTTCCCTTTTAGTCGCCTTCTACGACACGCAGGAAATACGTGGGAAGTATTCTTTCTCCCCTATCCCCAGGGATAATATATATATATATATATATATATATATATATATATATATATATATATATATATATATATATATATATTTGGAAGAAGCAAAGATGAGAAGAAAGGAGAGATAGGTAGTGTGTTCGAGGATATGAACCTGGATGTTTTGGCTCTGAGTGAAACGAAGCTCAAAGGTAAAAGGGATAAGTGGGTTGGAAGTGTCTTGGGAGTAAAGTCAGGGTAAGTGAGAGGTCAAGAGCAGGGGAAGGAGTAGCACTACTCCTGAAACAGGAGTGGTGGGAGTATGTGATAGAGTGTAAGAAAGTAAACTCTAGATTGATGTGGTTAAGATTAAAAGTTGATGGAAAGAGATGGGTGATTATTGGTGCATATGCACCTGGGCATGAGAAGAAAGATCATGAGAGACAAGTATTTTGGGAGCAGCTGATTGAGTGTGTTAGTAGTTTTGATTCACGAGACCGGGTTATAGTGATGGGTTATTTCAATACAAAGGTCAGTAATGTGGCAGTTGAAGGAAAAATTGGTGTACATGGGGTGTTCAGTGTTGTACATGAAAATGGTGAAGAGCTTGTAGACATATGTGCTGAAAAAGGATTGGTGATTGTGAATACCGAGTTTAAAAAGAGAAATATACTTAAGTATACATAAGTAAGTAGGAGAAATGGCCAGAGAGCGATATTAGATTACATGTTTATTAATAGGCCCGCGAAAGAGAGACATTTTGATGTTAATGTGCAGAGAGTTACAAATGGGGGGATGTTTGATCATTATATTGTAGAAGCGAAGGTGAAGATTTGTGGAGGCTTTCAGGAAAGAAGAGTGAATGATGGGGTGAAGAGAGTTGTGAGAGTAAGTGAGCTTGGGAAGGAAACTTTTGTGAGGAAGTACCTGGAGAGACAGAGTACAGAATGGAAAAAGGTGAGAGCGAAGGATGTAAGGGGTGTGGGTGAGGAATGGGAGGTATTTATGGAAGCAGTGATAGATTGCGTAAAAGATGCTTGTGGCATGAGAAGCGTGGGAGGTGGGCAGGTTAGGAAAGGGTATTGAATGGTGGGATGAATAAGTAAGATCATTAGTGTATGAGAAGAGAGAGGCATTTGTACGTTTTTTGAAGGGAAATAATGCAAATTAGTGGGAGATGTATAAAAGAAGGAGGCAAGAGGTCAAGAGAAAGGTGCAAGAGGTGAAAAAGAGGGCAAATGAGAGTTGGGGTGAGAGAGTATCATTAAATTTTAGAGAGAACATAAAACGTTTTGGAAGGAGGTAAATAAAGTGCGTAAGACAAGGGAACAAATGGGAACATCAGTGAAGGGGGCTAATGGGGAGGTGATAACATTTAGTGGTGATGTGAGAAGGAGATTGATTGAGTATTTTGAAGTTTTGTTGAATGTGTTTGATGATAGCGTTCCAGATATAGGGTGTTTTTGTCGATGTGGTGTGCAAATTCAGAGGGTTAGGGAGAATGATTTGGTAAACAGAGAAGAGGTAGTAAAAGCTTTGCGGAAGATGAAAGCCGGCAAGGCAGCGGGTTTGGATGGTATTGCAGCGGAATTTATTAAAAAAGGGGAGACATATTCTTGACAGGTTGGTAAGGTTATTTAATGCATTTATGACTCTTGGTGAGGTCCCTGAGGTTTGGCGGAATGCTTGCATATTGCCATTGTACAAAGGCAAAGGGGATAAAGGTGAGTGCTCAAATTACAGAGGTATAAGTTTGTTGAGTATTCCTGGTAAATTATATGGGAGGGTATTGACTGAGAGGGTGAAAGCATGTACAGAGCATCAAATTGGGAAGAGCAGTGTGGTTTCAGGAGTGGTAGAATTATGGGTGGATCAGGTGTTTTCTTTTGAAGAATGTATGTGAGAAATTCTTAGAAAAGGAAATGGATTTGTATGTAGCATTTATGGATCTGGAGAAGGCATATGATAGGGTTGATAGAGATGCTCTGTGGGAGGTATTAAGAATACATTGTGTGGGAGGCATGTTGTTAGAAGCAGTGAAAAGTTTTTATCGAGGATGTAAGGCATGTGTAAGTGTAGGAAGAGAGGAAGGTGATTGGAAGTCAGAGAATATTGGTTTGCGGCAGAGGTGCGTGATGTCCCCATGGTTGTTTAATTTGTTTATGGATGGGGTTGTTTGGGAGGTGAATGCAAGAGTTTTGGAAAGATTGGCAAGTATGCATTCTCTTGTGGATGAGGGAGCTTGGGAAGTGAGTCAGTTGTTGTTCGCTGATGATACAGCGCTGTTGGCTGATTCGAGTAAGAAACTGCAGAAGCTGGTGACTGAGTTTGGTAAAGTGTGTGAAAGAAGAAAGTTGAAAGTAAATGTGAATAAGAGCAAGGTTATTAGGTACAGTAGGGTTGAGGGACAAGTCAATTAGGAGGTAAGTTTGAATGGAGAAATACTGGAGGAAGTAAAATGTTTTAGATATCTCGGAGTGGATTTGGCAACGGATGGAACCATGGAAGCGGAAGTGAATCATTGGGTGGGGGAGGGGGCGAAAGTTTTGGGAGCGTTGAAGAATGTGCAGAAGTCGAGAACGTTATCTTGGAAATCAAAAATGGGTATTTGAAGGAATAGTGGTTCCAACAAAGTTATATGGCTGCGAGGCGTGGGCTATAGATAGAGTTGTGCTGTGGAGGTTGGATGTACTTGAAATGAGTTGTTTGAGGACAATATGTGGGGTGAGGTGTTTTGATCGAGGAAGCAGCTAAAGTGTAAGAGAGATATGTGGTAATAAAAATAGTGTGGTTGACAGAGCAAGGGAGGGTGTTTTCTGATTGTTTGGTCACATGGAGAGAATGAGTGAGGAAAGATTGAGAAAGATTATATATGTGTCAAAGGTGGAGGGAACGAGCATAAGTTGGAGAACAAGTTAAAGATGGAAAGAAGGATTGAAAAAGATTTTGAGTGATGGGGCCCTGAACAAGCAGGAGGGTGAAAGGCGAGCAAGATATAGAGGAATTCGAACGATGTGGTATACCGGGGTCGAGGTGCTATTAATGGATTGAATCAGGGCATGTGAAGCGTCTAGGGTAAACCATGGAGAGTTTTGTGGTGCCTGTATGCAAAAGGGAACCAGTAGTTTCGGTGCATTACACATGACAGCTATTTACTGTGTGAACAAATGTGGCCTTTGCTGTATTTTCCTAGCGATACCTCGCGCACATGCAGAGGGAGGGCGTTGTCATTTCATGTTTGTGGGGTGGCGACGGGATTGAATAAGGTCAGATAGTTTGAATTATGTACATGTGTATATATGTATATGTCTATGTGTGTACATACATATATACTTTGATATATATAGGCATTTATATGTGCGTGTATATACATATATATATATATATATATATATATATATATATATATATATATACATATATATATATATATATATATATATATATTTTTTTTTTTTTTTTTTTTTTATATACTTTGTCGCTGTCTCCCGCGTTTGCGAGGTATATATATATATATATATATATATATATAGAGATATATAGGCATTTATATGTGCGTGTATATATATATATATATATATATATATATATAGATATATATATATATATATATATATATATATATATATATATATATATATATATATATATATATATATATATATATATATATATATATATATATATATATATATATATATATATATATATATATATATATATATATATATATATATATATATATATATATATATATATATATATATATATATATATATATATATAGTAAAAGCTTTGCGGAAGATAAAAGCCGGCAAGGCAGCAGGTTTGGATGGTATTGCAGTGGAATTTATTAAAAAAGGGGGTGACTGTATTGTTGACTGGTTGGTAAGGTTATTTAATGTATGTATGACTCATGGTGAGGTGCCTGAGGATTGGCAGAATGACTACATAGTGCCATTGTACAAAGGCAAAGGGGATAAGAGTGAGTGCTCAAATTACAGAGGTATAAGTTTGTTGAGTATTCCTGGTAAATTATATGGGAGGGTATTGATTGAGAGGGTGAAGGCATGTACAGAGCATCAGATTGGGGAAGAGCAGTGTGGTTTCAGAAGTGGTAGAGGTTGTGTGGATCAGGTGTTTGCTTTGAAGAATGTATGTGAGAAATACTTAGAAAAGCAAATGGATTTGTATGTAGCATTTATGGATCTGGAGAAGGCATATGATAGAGTTGATAGAGATGCTTTGTGGAAGGTATTAAGAATATATGGTGTGGGAGGCAAGTTGTTAGAAGCAGTGAAAAGTTTTTATCGAGGATGTAAGGCATGTGTACGTGTAGGAAGAGAGGAAAGTGATTGGTTCTCAGTGAATGTAGGTTTGCGGCAGGGGTGTGTGATGTCCCCATGGTTGTTTAATTTGTTTATGGATGGGGTTGTTAGGGAGGTAAATGCAAGAGTCTTGGAAAGAGGGGCAAGTATGAAGTCTGTTGGGGATGAGAGAGCTTGGGAAGTGAGTCAGTTGTTGTTCGCTGATGATACAGCGCTGTTGGCGGATTCATGTGAGAAACTGCAGAAGCTGGTGACGGAGTTTGGTAAAGTGTGTGGAAGAAGAAAGTTAAGAGTAAATGTGAATAAGAGCAAGGTTATTAGGTACAGTAGGGTTGAGGGTCAAGTCAATTGGGAGGTGAGTTTGAATGGAGAAAAACTGGAGGAAGTGAAGTGTTTTAGATATCTGGGAGTGGATCTGTTACGGATGGAACCATGGAAGCGGAAGTGGATCATAGGGTGGGGGAGGGGGCGAAAATTTTGGGAGCCTTGAAAAATGTGTGGAAGTCGAGAACATTATCCCGGAAAGCAAAAATGGGTATGTTTGAAGGAATAGTAGTTCCAACAATGTTGTATGGTTGCGAGGCGTGGGCTATGGATAGAGTTGTGCGCAGGAGGATGGATGTGCTGGAAATGAGATGTTTGAGGACAATGTGTGGTGTGAGGTGGTTTGAACGAGTAAGTAACGTAAGGGTAAGAGAGATGTGTGGAAATAAAAAGAGCGTGGTTGAGAGAGCAGAAGAGGGTGTTTTGAAATGGTTTGGGCACATGGAGAGAATGAGTGAGGAAAGATCGACCAAGAGGATATATGTGTCGGAGGTGGAGGGAACGAGGAGAAGAGGGAGACCAAATTGGAGGTGGAAAGATGGAGTGAAAAGGATTTTGTGTGATCGGGGCCTGAACATGCACGAGGGTGAAAGGAGGGCAAGGAATAGAGTGAATTGGAGCGATGTGGTATACAGGGGTTGACGTGCTGTCAGTGGATTGAATCAAGGCATGTGAAGCGTCCGGGGTAAACCATGGAAAGCTGTGTAGGTATGTATATTTGCGTGTGTGGACGTGTGTATGTACATGTGTATGGGGGGGGTTGGGCCATTTCTTTCGTCTGTTTCCTTGCGCTACCTCGCAAACGCGGGAGACAGCGACAAAGTAAAAAAAAAAAAAAGAAAAAAAAAAAATATATATATATATATATATATATATATATATATATATATATATATATATATATATATATATATATATATATATATATATATATATATATATAATTTTTTTTTTTTTTTTTTGTTTTTTATACTTTGTCGCTGTCTCCCGCGTTTGCGAGGTAGCGCAAGGAAACAGACGAAAGAAATGGCCCAACCCCCCCCATACACATGTACATACACACGTCCACACACGCAAATATACATACCTACACAGCTTTCCATGGTTTACCCCGGACGCTTCACATGCCTTGATTCAATCCACTGACAGCACGTCAACCCCTGTATACCATATATATATATATATATATATATATATATATATATATATATATATATATATATATATCCCTGGGGATAGGGGAGAAAGAATACTTCCCACGTATTCCCTGCGTGTCGTAGAAGGCGACTAAAATGGAAGGGAGCGGGGGGCTGGAAATCCTCCCCTCTCGTTTTTTTTTAATTTTCCAAAAGAAGGAACAGAGAAGGGGGACAGGTGAGGATATTCCCTCAAAGGCCCAGTCCTCTGTTCTTAACGCTACTTCGCTATCGCGGGAAATGGCGAATAGTATGAAAAAAAAAAAAGAAAAAAAAAAATATATATATATATATATATATATATATATATATATACACGCACATATAAATGCCTATACATATCAAAGTATACATGTATGTACACACATAGACATATACATATATACACATGTACATAATTCAAACTATCTGTCCTTATTTAATCCCGTCGCCACCCTCCTTGTATTTTCTAACTTTCTAAAATGGGAAACAAAAGAAGGAGTCACGCGGGGAGTGCTCATCCTCCTCGAAAGCACAGACTGGGGTGTCTAAATGTGTGTGGATTTAACCAAGATGTGAAAAAAGGAGAGATAGGTAGTATGTTTGAGGAAAGGAAGCTGGATGTTTTGGCTCTGAGTGAAACGAAGCTCAAGGGTAAAGGGGAAGAGTGGTTTGGGAATGTCTTAGGAGTAAAGTCAAGGGTTAGTGAGAGGACAAGAGCAAGGGAAGGAGTAGCAGTACTCCTGAAACAGGAGTTGTGGGAGTATGTGATAGAATGTAAGAAAGTAAATTCTCGATTAATATGGTTAAAACTGAAAGTTGATGGTGAGAGATGGGTGATCATTGGTGCATATGCACCTGGGCATAAAAAGAAAGATCATGAGAGGCAAATGTTTTGGGAGCAGCTGAATGAGTGTGTTAGTGGTTTTGATGCACGAGACCGGGATATAGTGATGGGTGATTCGAATGCAAAGGTGAGTAATGTGGCAGTTGAGGGAATAATTGGTATACATGGGGTGTTCAGTGTTGCAAATGGAAATGGTGAAGAGCTTGTAGATTTATGTGCTGAAAAAGGACTGGTGATTGGGAATACCTGGTTTAAAAAACGAGATATACATAAGTATACGTATGTAAGTAGGAGAGATGGCCAGAGAGCGTTATTGGATTACGTGTTATTTGACAGGCGCGCGAATGAGAGACTTTTGGATGTTAATGTGCTGAGAGGTGCAACTGGAGGGATATCCGATCATTATCTTGTGGAGGATAAGGTGAAGTTTTGTATGGGTTTTCAGAAAAGAAGAGTGAATGTTGGGGTGAAGAGGGTGGTGAGAGTAAGTGAGCTTGGGAAGGAGACTTGTGTGAGGAAGTACCAGGAGAGACTGAGTACAGAATGGGAAAAGGTGAGGACAATGGAAGTAAGGGGAGTGGGGGAGAAATGGGATGTATTTAGGGAATCAGTGATGGATTGCGCAAAAGATGCTTGTGGCATGAGAAGAGTAGGAGGTGAGTTGATTAGAAAGGGTGGTAAGTGGTGGGATGAAGAAGTAAGATTATTAGTGAAAGAGAAGAGAGAAGCATTTGGACGATTTTTGCAGGGGAAAAAATGCAATTGAGCGGGAGATGTATAGAAGAAAGAGACAGGTCAAGAGAAAGGTGCAATAGGTGAAAAAGAGGGCAAATGAGAGTTGGGGTGAGAAAGTATCATTAGATTTTAGGGAGAATAAAAAGATGTTCTGGAAGGAGGTAAATAAAGTGAGTAAGACAAGGGAGCAAATGGGAACTTCAGTGAAGGGCGCAAATGGGGAGGTGATAACAAGTAGTGGTGATGTGAGAAGGAGATGGAGTGAGTATTTTGAAGGTTTGTTGAATGTGTTTGATTATAGAGTGGCAGATATAGGGTGTTTTGGTCGAGTTGGTTTGCAAAGTGAGAGGGTTAGGGAAAATGATTTGGTAAACAGAGAAGAGGTAGTGAAAGGCTTTCCGGAAGATGAAAGCCGTCAAGGCAGCAGGTTTGGATGGTATTGCAGTGGAATTTATTAAAAAAGGGGGTGACTGTATTATTGACTGGTTGGTAAGGTTATTTAATGTATGTATGACTCATGGTGAGGTGCCTGAGGATTGGCGGAAAGCCATATATATATATATATATATACATATATATATATATATATATATATATATATATATATATATATATATATATATATATATATATATATATATATATATATACATAAAGCGGTTATATGAATTCAGACGGTTTGATAGAATGACAGAGTGTTCGATAAATGATAGGTAGACAGATAGGGAAAAACGTGTGCTAGAGAGAACAGCCCTTAGCAAGTACTTCAGCTCACTGCTATATCCGAGTATCCTATTACTGGTAAGAATGTGTGAATTCATGAATAGGAAATTCGAGAAAAATAATTTAATGAAAGCATATTTCTTGGCAGGCAAAGATAACAGTCTCCCAGGTAATGGAACATTGTATCATAGGAGTGCTAGGCTCTGGAGGGAAGATGACCCTAAGAAAGAATAACAGTGTAGAGGGAGTCGAAAAGGTACCGAGGTTTTGAGGCACAAAGTTAGCTCAAGTGTTTGGAGATGATTCTGTCTGCCCTTGATCCTGACGACGGAAGGGATTTGATACTTGGAGCAACATGTAAACGCTGGAGAGATGAGAATATGATTTATAAATGAAATGAGATTAGGGTCTGACTCTTAGCACAACAATGAGGATTACGTCGAAAGAGGAAGAGACGAGCAGTGTTGGTGTCTTCATACAAATCCTGCCCACTCTGAGGATGATGGTGCACTAATGAAACAAATATGTTGTTATCCTATAGCCTATGGACATGAAATGGTATAGATTCATGATACAAAGTCGCAATATTCTATCAAAAGTGTTAGTAACTAAGTATGCTTAAACAATTACGTATTCACAAAAGGAACTGCTCAATTTAAGCACTAAAGTTTGTCGAAAAGGTTGACTGAGGCTACTAAATTTTCACTATAAGAAACTTAACTGAGAAACTACGTAAGAAGATTGGTGTTTGCTGCAGCTCATGGCGGAAAAGCTTCCAACACGGGGAAAAGATATATATATATATATATATATTCTTTCTTTTTTTCTTTTAAACTATTCGCCATTTCCCGCGTTAGCGAGGTAGCATTAAGAACAGAGGACTGGGCCTTTGAGGGAATACCCTCACCTGGCCCAATTCTCTGTTCCTTCTTTTGGAAAATTAAAAAAAAAAACGAGAGGGGAGGATTTCCAGCCCCCCGCTCCCTCCCCTTTTAGTCGCCTTCTACGACACGCAGGGAATACGTGGGTATATATATATATATATATATATATATATATATATATATATATATATATATATATATATATATATATATATATATATATATATATTCCTATGAGTCCACGGGGAAAATGAAACACGATAAGCTTCCAAGTGCCCTTTCGTGAAATAATCACATCATCAGGGGAGACACAAGAGAGAAATATAACAGTCAGTTGATATACATCGAAGACACGAAGTTGGGACGCCATTTAGTAAACATGCGCTTGTTCCTGACAGACAACGAGCGTTCATAAACTTATCATTTTACAAATTTTATCAATAATAAAGTTATCTAATTTGTATAGATCATCACTAATATCAAGATTATAATTCTTTGTGTACTTGATAATAGAGCATTCAATGATATTTCTCGTGATGACAGAGTTAGAGTTAATAAGTGAGATGGCATTAATCCAGTCAATACAATGATCATAGCTTTTAACGTGATTAAACAAGGCATTTGATTCTTGTCCTGTTCTCATACTTTATTCATGTTGCTTAAGTCTAACAGAAAGATCCATTAGAAGTCTGCCCAACATAAAATTTATCACAATTTCCACATGGCACTTTATAGATGCATCCAGGAGAATTCATTGGTGAATTCCTGATTAAGATATTCCTTATAGTATTATTGTTGCTGAAGGCAACTTGGCATTATGGGAAGTAAAAAATTAGATTATTAGTAAAAGGGAGAACTAAAAGATTTTTGGTGTCAATGGGAGGCTTAGGCTCAACTCTATAAAATATTTTCTTTGCTAACTTAAGGGATTTATCTGTGAAGAATCTAGGGTACTTTAACTTAAATCAAATAGAATATATCTTCTCAAACTCATCATCGATAAACTCTGGACTGCAAATATGTAATGCCCTAAGAAACCTAGATTGAAATGATGATATTTGGATATATGAGCATACATTGGTAGGTTTTCTGTACATGCTAAACTTGAACTTGTTTCCTTGCCTATGGATCATGCAATATAAAACTGGTAACATATCATTATTTTCCTTTTCTACAGTATATTTGATGGAAGGTACTAAATTGTTAAGTAAGGGAAAAATATTTGAAAATCTTAATTTGTTGTACAAACACAAAGAACATCTTCTACATACCTTAACCAAATTCCATTAGAAGGTAAGATATCCTTTAGTGATTTTTTGTCAAAAAATTTCATATAAAGATTACTTAATACAGGTGAAAGAGGGTTACCCATTGCCTACTAATTTTTTGAGCGTAATAATCTCCATTGAATTGAAGTTCTTAGTCTTTTATACACAATTTTATCAGTTCATTGAAAACATACTTTGAAATAGGTAAATGAATATCATCCAAGAAATCAAATAGCTATCCTAAAAGGTCATCAACTGTAACTTTTGAAAAAGTGAGGAAACATCAAAGCTAACTAGTTTGAAATCAAAATTAACATTGATATTGTTTAGCTTGAGTAAATCTACGTTGTTCATGATATTAGAATTTGATACCTTACCCACTAAAGGGCTTAATACAGAAACTAACCATTTTGACAATTATATGTGATGGAGCCTACTGAACTCACTCAACGTCTTCCTGGAGGTTTGTACGTTCTATGAGGGTGGGCGTTCCAATGCAATTTGTTCGTATACATATACCTCCGAGTTGTACAGTTAGGTTCGGTAAAATGCTATATGCTGGCTATATGGGCCTGTTGGGAAATGACCGGTGTAGACCCCGTTGCTCACCAACGTGAGACTCAGGATACTCGAGTAGATAGCGTTCGAATAGTTATTTCCTATTAGTCAGGCCCATAGCATAGCGGTAGCATTCCCGTCTGTTACACAGGCGTCCCGGGTTCGATCCTGGCTGTTGGAGGTTTGCATGTTCTATGAAGGTGCGCGTTTCTATGTACTATGTTCATATTCATATACCTCTACCTTGTAGAGTTAGGCTCGGTAAAATGCTATATGCTAGCTATGTGCGACTATTGGGAAATGACCGATGTAGATCCCGTTCCTCATCAACGTAAGACGAAGGGTATTCGAGTACATAGCATTCGAATAGCTACTTCCCATTAGCCAGTGCGCATAGCCTACCGGTAGCCTTCCCGCCCGTTTCAAAGGGGTCCCGGAGGTTTGTATGTTCTATGAGGGTGCGCGTTTCTATGCACTTTTTTCGTATATATATATATATATATATATATATATATATATATATATATATATATATATATATATATATATATATATATATATTTATTTATTTATTTATTTCCCTTTGTCGCTGTTTCCCGCGTTAGCGAGGTAGAACAAGGAAACAGACGATAAAATGGCCCAATCCACCCACACACACATGTATATACATAAACGTCCACACACGCAAATATACATACCTATACATCTCAATGTACACATGTATATACACACACAGACATATACATATATACATATGTACGTAATTCATACTGTCTGCCTTTATTTATTCTCATCGCCACCTCGCCACACATGGAATAACAACCCCCTCCCCCCTCATGTGTTCGAGGTAACGCTAGGAAGAGACAACAAAGACCACATCCGTTCACACTCACTCTCTAGTTGTCATGTAATAATGCACCGAAACCACAGCTCCCTTTCAACATCAAGGCCCCACAGAACTTTCCATTGTTTACCCCACACGCTTCACATGCCCTGGTTCAATCCATTGACAGCACGTCGACCCCGGTATGCCATATTGTTCCATTTCACTCTATTCCTTGCACACCTTTCACCATCCTGCATGTTCAAGCCCCGATCACTCAAAATCTTTTTCACTCCATCTTTCCTCCTCTCATTCGGCCTCTCACTTCTCGTTCCCTCCACCTCTGACACATCTTTCCTCACTCATTCTCTCCATGTGACCAAACCATTTCAAAACACCCTCCTCTGCTCTCTCAACCACACTCTTTTTATTTCCACACATCTCTCTAACCCTTACATTACTTATTCGATCAAACCACCTCACACCACATATTGTCCTCAAACATCTCATTTCCAGCACATTCACCATCCTGCGCACAACTCTATCCATAGCCCTCGCCTCGCAACCATACAACATTGTTGGAACCACTATTCCTCCAAACATACCCATTTTTGCTTTCCGAGATAATGTTCTCGACTTCCACACATTCTTCAAGGCTCCCAGAATTTTCGCCCCCTCCCCCACACTATGATTCACTCCGCCTCCATGGTTCCATCCGCTGCCAGATCCACTCCCAGATATCTAAAACATTTCACTTCCTCCAGTTTTTCTCCATTCAAACTTACCTCCCAATTAACTTGACCCTCAACCCTACCGTACCTAATAACCTTGCTCTTATTCACATTTACTCTTAACTTTCTTCTTTCATACACTTTACCAATCTCAGTCACCAGCTTCTGCAGTTTCTCACATGAATCAGCCACCAGCGCTGTATCATCAGCGAACAACAAGTGACTCACTTCCCAAGCTCTCTCATCCACAACAGACTGCATACTTGTCCCTCTTTCCAAAACTCTTGCATTCACCTTCCTAACAACCCCATCCATAAACAAATTAAACAACCATGGAGACTTAACACACCCCTGCCGCAAACCTACATTCAGTGAGAACCAATCACTTTCCTCTCTTCGTACACGTACACATGCCTTACATCCTCGATAAAAACTTTTCACTGCTTCTAACAACTTGCCTCCCACACCATGTATTCTTAATACCTTGCACAGAGCACCTCTATCAACACTATCATATGCCTTCTCCAGATCCATGAATGCTATATACAAATCCATTTCCTTTTCTAAGTATTTCTCACATATATTCTTCAAAGCAAACACCTGATCCACACATCCTCTACCACTTCTGAAACCACACTGCTCTTCCCCAATCTGATGCTCTCTACATGCCTTCACCCTCTCAATCAATACCCTCCCACATGATTTACCAGGAATACTCAACAAACTTATACCTCTGTAATTTGAGCACTCACTCTTATCCCCTTTGCCTTTGTACAACGGCACTATACAAGCATTCCGCCAATCCTCAGGCACCTCACCATGAATCATACATACATTAAATAACCTTCCCAAATAGTCAACAATAAAGTCACCGCAATTTTTAATGAATTCCACTACAATACCATCCCAACCTGCTGCCTTGCCGGCTTTCATCTTCCGCAAAGATTTTACCACCTCTTCTCTGTTTACCAAATCATTTTCCCTAACCCTCTCACTTTGCACACCCCCTATATCTGCCACTCTGTCATCAAACACATTCAACAAGCCTTCAAAATACTCACTCCAACTCCTCACATCACCAATACTTGTTATCACCTCCCCATTAGCCCCCTTCACTGAAGCTCCCATTTGCTCCCTTGTCTTACGCGCTTTATTTACCTCCTTCAAGAACATCTTTTTGTTCTCCCTAAAATTTAATGATTCTCTCTCACCCCAACTCTCATTTGCCCTCTTTATCACCTCTTGCACCTTTCTCTTGACCTCCTGCCTCTTTCTTTTATACATCTCCCACTCATTTGCATTTTTTCCCTGCAAAAATCGTCCAAACGCCTCTCTCTTCTCTTTCACTAATAATCTTACTTCTTCATCCCACCACTCACTACCCTTTCTAACATTGTATTTTAACTTTCTAAAATGGGAAACTATATGTATATATATATATATATATATATATATATATATATATATATATATATATATATATATATATATATATATATATATATATATATATATATATATATATATATATATATATATATATATATATATATATATATATATATCCCTGGGGATAGGGGAGAAAGAATACTTCCCACGTATTCCCTGCGTGTCGTAGAAGGCGACTAAAAGGGAAGGGAGCGGGGGGCTGGAAATCCTCCCCTCTCGTTTTTTTTTAATTTTCCAAAAGAAGGAACAGAGAAGGGGGCCAGGTGAGGATATTCCCTCAAAGGCCCAGTCCTCTGTTCTTAACGCTACCTCGCTATCGCGGGAAATGGCGAATAGTATGAAAAGAAAAAAAAAATATGTATATATATTCTTTCTCCCCTATCCCTGGGGATAGGGGAGAAAGAATACTTCCCACGCATTCCCCACGTGTCGTAGAAGGCGACTAAAGGGGACGAGAGCGGGGGGCCAGAAACCCTCCCCTCCTTGTATTTTAACTTTCTAAAAGGGAAACAGAAGAAGGAGTCACGCGAGGAGTGCTCATCCTCCCCGAAGGCTCAAATTGGGGTGTCTAAATGTGTGTGGATGTATCCAAGATGAGAAAAAAGGAAAGATAGGTAGTATGTTTGAGGAAAGGAACCTGGATGTTTTGGCTGTGAGTGAAACGAAGCTCAAAGGTAAAGGGGAAGAGTGGTTTGGGAATGTCTTGGGAGTAAAGTCAGGGGTTAGTGAGAGGACAAGAGCAAGGGAAGGAGTAGCACTACTCCTGAATCAGGAGTTGTGGGAGTATGTGATAGAGTGTAAGAAAGTAAATTCTAGATTGATATGGGTAGAACTGACCGTTGATGGAGAGAGATGGGTGATTATTGGTGCATATGTACCTTGGCATGAGAAGAAAGATCATGAGAGGCAAGTCTTTTGGGAGCAGCTGAAGGAGTGTGTTGGTGGTTTGGATACACAAGACCGGGTTACAGTGATGGGTGATTTGAATGCAAAGGTGAGTAATGTGGCAGTTGAGGGAATAATTGGTATACATGGAGTGTTCAGTGTTGTAAATGGAATTGTGAAGAGCTTGTAGATTTATGTGCCGAAAAAGGACTGGTGATTGGGATTACCTGGTTTATAAAGCGAGATATACATAAGTATACGTACGTAAGTAAGAGAGATGGCCAGAGAGCGTTATTGGATTACGTATTAATTGATAGACGCACGAAAGAGAGACTTTTGGATGTTACTATGCTGAGAGGTACAACTGGAGGGATGTCTGATCATTATCTTGTAGACGCGAAGGTAAACATTTGTGGGGGTTTCAGAAAAGAAGAGGGAATGTTGGGTTGAAGACAGTGGTGAGAGTAAGTGAGCTTGGGAAGAAGACTTGTGTAAGGAAGTACCAGGAGAGACTGAGTACAGATTGGAAAAAGGTGACAACAAAGGAGGTAAGGGGAGTGGGGGAGGAATGGGAAGTATTTAGGGAAACAGTGATGTCTTGCGCAAAAGATGCTTGTGGCATGAGAAGCGTGGGAGGTGGGGTGATTAGAAAAGGTAGTGAGTGGTGGGATGATGAAGTAAGATTATTAGTGAAAGAGAAAAGGGAGGCATTTGGACGATTTTTGCAGGGAAAAAATGCAATTGAGTGGGAGAGGTATAAAAGAAAGAGGCAGGAGGTCAAGAGAAAGTTGGAGGAGGTGAAATAGAGGGCAAATGAGAGTTGGGGTGAGAGAGTATCATTAAATTTCAGGGAGAATAAAAAGATGTTTTGGAAGGAGGTAAATAAAGTGCGTAAGACAAGGAAGCAAATGGGAACTTCAGTGAAAGGGGCTAATGGGGAGGTGATAACAAGTAGTGGTGATGTGAGAAGGAGATGGAGTGATTATTTTGAAGGTTTGTTGAATGTGTTTGATGAAAGAGTTGCAGATATAGGGTGTCTTGGTCGAGGTGGTGTGCAAAGTGAGAGGGTTAGGGAAAATGATTTGGTAAATAGAGGAGGGAAGGTAAAAGTTTTAAAGAAGATGGAAGCCGGCAGAGCGGAAGGTTTGGATGGTATTGCAGTTGAATTTATTAAAAAAGGTTGTGACTGTATTGTTGACTGGTTGGTAAGGTTATCTAATGTATGTATGATTCATGGTGAGGTACCTGAGGATTGGCGGAATGCTTGCATATTGCCATTGTACAAAGGCAAAGGGGATAAGAGTGAGCGCTCAAATTAGAGAGGTATAAGTTTGTTGAGTATTCCTGGTAAATTATATGGGAGGGTATTGATTGAGAGGGTGAAGGCATGTACAGAGTATCAGATTGGGGAAGAGCAGTGTGGTTTCAGAAGTGGTAGAGGTTGTGTGGATCAGGTGTTTGCTTTGAAGAATGTATGTGAGAAATACGTAGAAAAACAAATGGATTTTTATGTAGCATTTATGGATGTGGAGAAGGCATATGATAGAGTTGATAGAGATGCTCTGTTGAAGGTTTTAAGAATATATGGTGTGGGAGGCAAGTTTTTAGAAGCAGTGAAAAGTTTTTTTTCGAGGATGTAAGGCATGTGTACGTGTAGGAAGAGAGGAAAGTGGTTGGTTCTCAGTGAATGTAGGTTTAGGCAGGGTTTTGTGAAGTCTCCATGGTTGTTTAATTTCTTTATGGATGGAGTTGTTAGGGAGGATAATGCAATATTTTTGGAAAGAGTGGCAAGTATGCAGGCTGTTGTGGATGAGAGAGATTGAGAATTGAGTCAGTTGTTGTTCGCTGATGATACAACGCTAGTAGCTGATTCATGGAAGAAACTGCAGAAGCTGGTGACTGAGTTTGGTAAAGTGTGGGAAAGAAGAAAGATAAAAGTAAATGAGAATAAGAGCAAGGTTATTAGATAAAGTAGGGTTGAGGGTCAAATCAATTGGGAGGTAAGTTTGAATGGAGAAAAACTGGAGGAAGTAAAATGTTTTAGATATCTGGTAGTGGATCTGGCAGCGGATGGAACCATGGAAGCGGAAGTGAATCATAGCGTGGGGGAGAAGAGGAAAATTCTGGGAGCCTTGAAGAATGTTTGGAAGTCGAGAACATTATATCGGAAAGCAAAAATGAGTATGTTTGAAGGAATAGTGGTTCCAACAATGTTGTATGGTTGCGAGGCGTTGGCTATGGGTAGAGTTGTGCGCAGGAGAGTGGATGTGCTGGAAATGAGATGTTTGAGGACAATATGTGGTGTGAGGTGGTTTGATCGAGTAAGTCATGTAACGGTAAGAGAGATGTGTGGAAATAAAAAGAGTGTGGTTGAGAGAGCAGAAGAGGGTGTTTTGAAATGGTTGGTCACATGGAGAGAATGAGTGAGGAAAGATTGACCAAGAGGATATATGTGTCAGAGGTGGAGGGAACGAGGAGAAGTGGAAGACCAAATTGGCGGTGGAAAGTTGGAGTGAAAAAGATTTTGAGTGATCGGGGCGTGAACATGCAGGAGGATGAAATGCGTGCAAGGAATAGAGTGAATTGGAACGATGTGGTATACCGGGGTAGACGTGCTGTCAATGGATTGAACCAGGGCATATGAAGCGTCTGGGGTAAACATGGAAAGTTGTGTGGGACCTGGATGTGGAAAGGGAACTGTGGTTTCAATACATTATTACATAACAGCTAGAGACTGAGTGTGAACGAATGGGGCCTTTGGTGTCCTTTCCTAGCGCTACCTCGCAAACTTGCTGGGGGAGGGGGTTGTTATTCCATATATGGCGAGGTGGCGATGGCAGCAAATAAAGGAAGACAGTATGAATTATGTCCATATGTATACATGTATATGTCTGTGTGTACATGTGTACATTGAGATGCATAGGTATGTATATTTGCGTGTGTAGACGTTTATGTATATACATGTGTATGTGGGCGGGTCGGGCCATTCTTTCGTCTGTTTCCTTACGCTACCTCGCTAAAGCGGGAGACAGCGACAAAGCAAAATAAAAAAAAAGAAAATATATGTATATATATACATATATATATATATATATATATATATATATATATATATATATATATATATATATATATATATATATATATATATATATATATATATATTTTTTTTTATTATACTTTGTCGCTGTCTCCCGCGTTTGCGAGGTAGCGCAAGGAAACAGACGAAAGAAATGGCCCAACCCCCCCCCCCCCATACACATGTATATACATACGTCCACACACGCAAATATACATACCTACACAGCTCTCCATGGTTTACCCCAGACGCCTTCACATGCCCTGATTCAATCCACTGACAGCACGTCAACCCCGGTATACCACATCGCTCCAATTCACTCTATTCCTTGCCCTCCTTTCACCCTCCTGCATGTTCAGGCCCCGATCACACAAAATCTTTTTCACTCCATCTTTCCACCTCCAATTTGGTCTCCCTCTTCTCCTTGTTCCCTCCACCTCCGACACATATATCCTCTTGGTCAATCTTTCCTCACTCATCCTCTCCATGTGCCCAAACCACTTCAAAACACCCTCTTCTGCTCTCTCAACCACGCTCTTTTTATTTCCACACATCTCTCTTACCCTTACGTTACTCACTCGATCAAACCACCTCACACCACACATTGTCCTCAAACATCTCATTTCCAGCACATCCATCCTCCTGCGCACAACTCTATCCATAGCCCACGCCTCGCAACCATACAACATTGTTGGAACCACTATTCCTTCAAACATACCCATTTTTGCTTTCCGAGATAATGTTCTCGACTTCCACACATTCTTCAAGGCCCCCAGATTTTCGCACCCTCCCCCACCCTATGATCCACTTCCGCTTCCATGGTTCCATCCGCTGCCAGATCCACTCCCAGATATCTAAAACACTTCACTTCCTCCAGTTTTTCTCCATTCAAACTCACCTCCCAATTGACTTGACCCTCAACCCTACTGTACCTAATAACCTTGCTCTTATTCACATTTACTCTTAACTTTCTTCTTCCACACACTTTTCCAAACTCAGTCACCAGCTTCTGCAGTTTCTCACATGAATCAGCCACCAGCGCTGTATCATCAGCGAACAACAACTGACTCACTTCCCAAGCTCTCTCATCCCCAACAGACTTCATACTTGCCCCTCTTTCCAAAACACTTGCATTTACCTCCCTAACAACCCCATCCATAAACAAATTAAACAACCATGGAGACATCACACACCCCTGCCGCAAACCTACATTCACTGAGAACCAATCACTTTCCTCTCTTCCTACACGTACACATGCCTTACATCCTCGATAAAAACTTTTCACTGCTTCTAACAACTTGCCTCCCACACCATATATTCTTAATACCTTCCACAGAGCATCTCTATCAACTCTATCATATGCCTTCTCCAGATCCATAAATGCTACATACAAATCCATTTGCTTTTCTAAGTATTTCTCACATACATTCTTCAAAGCAAACACCTGATCCACACATCCTCTACCACTTCTGAAACCACACTGCTCTTCCCCAATCTGATGCTCTGTACATGCCTTCACCCTCTCAATCAATACCCTCCCATATAATTTACCAGGAATACTCAACAAACTTATACCTCTGTAATTTGAGCACTCACTCTTATCCCCTTTGCCTTTGTACAATGGCACTATGCACGCATTCCGACAATCCTCAGGCACCTCACCATGAGTCATACATACATTAAATAACCTTACCAACCAGTCAACAATACAGTCACCCCCTTTTTTAATAATTCCACTGCAATACCATCCAAAACTGCTGCCTTGCCGGCTTTCATCTTCCGCAAAGTTTTCACTACCTCTTCTCTGTTTACCAAATCATTTTCCCTAACCCTCTCACTTTGCACACCACCTCGACCAAAACACCCTATATCTGCCACTCTATCATCAAACACATTCAACAAACCTTCAAAATACTCACTCCATCTCCTTCTCACATCACCACTACTTGTTATCACCTCCCCATTTGCGCCCTTCACTGAAGTTCCCATTTGCTCCCTTGTCTTACGCACTTTATTTACCTCCTTCCAGAACATCTTTTTATTCTCCCTAAAATTTAATGATACTCTCTCACCCCAACTCTCATTTGCCCTTTTTTTCACCTCTTGCACCTTTCTCTTGACCTCCTGTCTCTTTCTTTTATACATCTCCCACTCAATTGCATTTTTTCCCTGCAAAAATCGTCCAAATGCCTCTCTCTTCTCTTTCACTAATACTCTTACTTCTTCATCCCACCACTCACTACCCTTTCTAATCAACCCACCTACCACTCTTCTCATGCCACAAGCATCTTTTGCACAATCCATCACTGATTCCCTAAATACATCCCATTCCTCCCACACTCCCAATACTTCCATTGTATATATATATATATATATATATATATATATATATATATATATATATATATATATATATATATATATATATATATATATATATATATATATATATATATATATATATATATATATATATATATATATATATATATATATATATATATATATATATATATATATATATATATTATATATATATATATATATATATATATATATATATATATATATATATATATATATATATATATATATATATATATATATATAATATATATATATATATATATATATATATATATATATATATATATATATATATATATATATATATATATATATATATATATATATATATATATATATATATATATTTTTTTTTTTATTATACTTTGTCGCTGTCTCCCGCGTTTGCGAGGTAGCGCAAGGAAACAGACGAAAGAAATGGCCCAACCCCCCCCCCCCATACACATGTATATACATACGTCCACACACGCAAATATACATACCTACACAGCTTTCCATGGTTTACCCCAGACGCTTCACATGCCCTGATTCAATCCACTGACAGCACGTCAACCCCGGTATACCACATCGCTCCAATTCACTCTATTCCTTGCCCTCCTTTCACCCTCCTGCATGTTCAGGCCCCGATCACACAAAATCTTTTTCACTCCATCTTTCCACCTCCAATTTGGTCTCCCTCTTCTCCTTGTTCCCTCCACCTCCGACACATATATCCTCTTGGTCAATCTTTCCTCACTCATCCTCTCCATGTGCCCAAACCACTTCAAAACACCCTCTTCTGCTCTCTCAACCACGCTCTTTTTATTTCCACACATCTCTCTTACCCTTACGTTACTCACTCGATCAAACCACCTCACACCACACATTGTCCTCAAACATCTCATTTCCAGCACATCCATCCTCCTGCGCACAACTCTATCCATAGCCCACGCCTCGCAACCATACAACATTGTTGGAACCACTATTCCTTCAAACATACCCATTTTTGCTTTCCGAGATAATGTTCTCGACTTCCACACATTCTTCAAGGCCCCCAGGATTTTCGCACCCTCCCCCACCCTATGATCCACTTCCGCTTCCATGGTTCCATCCGCTGCCAGATCCACTCCCAGATATCTAAAACACTTCACTTCCTCCAGTTTTTCTCCATTCAAACTCACCTCCCAATTGACTTGACCCTCAACCCTACTGTACCTAATAACCTTGCTCTTATTCACATTTACTCTTAACTTTCTTCTTCCACACACTTTTCCAAACTCAGTCACCAGCTTCTGCAGTTTCTCACATGAATCAGCCACCAGCGCTGTATCATCAGCGAACAACAACTGACTCACTTCCCAAGCTCTCTCATCCCCAACAGACTTCATACTTGCCCCTCTTTCCAAAACTCTTGCATTAACCTCCCTAACAACCCCATCCATAAACAAATTAAACAACCATGGAGACATCACACACCCCTGCCGCAAACCTACATTCACTGAGAACCAATCACTTTCCTCTCTTCCTACACGTACACATGCCTTACATCCTCGATAAAAACTTTTCACTGCTTCTAACAACTTGCCTCCCACACCATATATTCTTAATACCTTCCACTGAGCATCTCTATCAACTCTATCATATGCCTTCTCCAGATCCATAAATGCTACATACAAATCCATTTGCTTTTCTAAGTATTTCTCACATACATTCTTCAGAGCAAACACATGATCCACACATCCTCTACCACTTCTGAAACCACACTGCTCTTCCCCAGTCTGATGCTCTGTACTTGCCTTCACCCTCTCAATCAATACCCTCCCATATAATTTACCAGGAATACTCAACAAACTTATACCTCTGTAATTTGAGCACTCACTCTTATCCCCTTTGCCTTTGTACAATGACACTATGCACGCATTCCGACAATCCTCAGGCACCTCACCATGAGTCATACATACATTAAATAACCTTACCAACCAGTCAACAATACAGTCACCCCCTTTTTTAATAGATTCCA
Source organism: Panulirus ornatus (assembly GCF_036320965.1). NCBI lineage: Eukaryota > Metazoa > Arthropoda > Malacostraca > Decapoda > Palinuridae > Panulirus > Panulirus ornatus. The sequence goes on from NC_092225.1 coordinate 5,363,249, forward strand.
CTTCATTACCATCAAAAACTGCTGCCTTGCCGGCTTTCATCTTCCGCAAAGTTTTCACTACCTCTTCTCTGTTTACCAAATCATTTTCCCTAACCCTCTCACTTTGCACACCACCTCGACCAAAACACCCTATATCTGCCACTCTATCATCAAACACATTCAACAAACCTTCAAAATACTCACTCCATCTCCTTCTCACATCACCACTACTTGTTATCACCTCCCCATTTGCGCCCTTCACTGAAGTTCCCATTTGCTCCCTTGTCTTACGCACTTTATTTACCTCCTTCCAGAACATCTTTTTATTCTCCCTAAAATTTAATGATACTCCCTCACCCCAACTCTCATTTGCCCTTTTTTTCACCTCTTGCACCTTTCTCTTGACCTCCTGTCTCTTTCTTTTATACATCTCCCACTCAATTGCATTTTTTCCCTGCAAAAATCGTCCAAATGCCTCTCTCTTCTCTTTCACTAATACTCTTACTTCTTCATCCCACCACTCACTACCCTTTCTAATCAACCCACCTACCACTCTTCTCATGCCACAAGCATCTTTTGCACAATCCATCACTGATTCCCTAAATACATCCCATTCCTCCCACACTCCCAATACTTCCATTGTATATATATATATATATATATATATATATATATATATATATATATATATATATATATATATATATATATATATATATATATATATATATATATATATATATATATATATATATATATATATATATATATATATATATATATATATATATATATATATATATATATATATATATATATATATATATATATATATATATATATATATATATATATATATATATATATATATATATATATATATATATATATATATATATATATATATATATATATATATATATATATATATATATATATATATATATATATATATATATATATATATATATATATATATATATATATATATATATATATATATATATTTATTTCATTTTATTATACTTTGTCGCTGTCTCCCGCGTTTGCGGTGTAGCACAAGGAAACAGACGAAAGAAATGGCCCAACCCCCCCCATACACATGTATATACATACGTCCACACACGCAAATATACATACCTACACTGCTTTCCATGGTTTACCCCAGACGCTTCACATGCCTTGCTTCAATCCACTGACAGCACGTCAACCCCGGTATACCACATCGCTCCAATTCACTCTATTCCTTGCCCTCCTTTCACCCTCCTGCATGTTCAGGCCCCGATCACACAAAATCTTTTTCACTCCATCTTTCCACCTCCAATTTGGTCTCCCTCTTCTCCTTGTTCCCTCCACCTCCGACACATATATCCTCTTGGTCAATCTTTCCTCACTCATCCTCTCCATGTGCCCAAACCACTTCAAAACACCCTCTTCTGCTCTCTCAACCACGCTCTTTTTATTTCCACACATCTCTCTTACCCTTACGTTACTCACTCGATCAAACCACCTCACACCACACATTGTCCTCAATCATCTCATTTCCAGCACATCCATCCTCCTGCGCACAACTCTATCCATAGCCCACGCCTCGCAACCATACAACATTGTTGGAACCACTATTCCTTCAAACATACCCATTTTTGCTTTCCGAGATAATGTTCTCGACTTCCACACATTCTTCAAGGCCCCCAGGATTTTCGCCCCCTCCCCCACCCTATGATCCACTTCCGCTTCCATGGTTCCATCCGCTGCCAGATCCACTCCCAGATATCTAAAACACTTCACTTCCTCCAGTTTTTCTCCATTCAAACTCACCTCCCAATTGACTTGACCCTCAACCCTACTGTACCTAATAACCTTGCTCTTATTCACATTTACTCTTAACTTTCTTCTTCCACACACTTTTCCAAACTCAGTCACCAGCTTCTGCAGTTTCTCACATGAATCAGACACAAGCGCTGTATCATCAGCGAACAACAACTGACTCACTTCCCAAGCTCTCTCATCCCCAACAGACTTCATACTTGCCCCTCTTTCCAAAACTCTTGCATTTACCTCCCTAACAACCCCATCCATAAACAAATTAAACAACCATGGAGACATCACACACCCCTGCCGCAAACCTACATTCACTGAGAACCAATCACTTTCCTCTCTTCCTACACGTACACATGCCTTACATCCTCGATAAAAACTTTTCACTGCTTCTAACAACTTTCCTCCCACACCATATGTTCTTAATACCTTCCACAGAGCATCTCTATCAACTCTATCATATGCCTTCTCCAGATCCATAAATGCTACATACAAATCCATTTGCTTTTCTAAGTATTTCCCACATACATTCTTCAAAGCAAACACCTGATCCACACATCCTCTACCACTTCTGAAACCACACTGCTCTTCCCCAATCTGATGCTCTGTACATGCCTTCACCCTCTCAATCAATACCCTCCCATATAATGTACCAGGAATACTCAACAAACTTATACCTCTGTAATTTGAGCACTCACTCTTATCCCCTTTGCCTTTGTACAATGGCACTATGCACGCATTCCGCCAATCCTCAGGCACCTCACCATGAGTCATACATACATTAAATAACCTTACCAACCAGTCAACAATACAGTCACACCCTTTTTTAATAAATTCCACTGCAATACCATCCAAACCTGCTGCCTTGCCGGCTTTCATCTTCCGCAAAGCTTTCACTACCTCTTCTCTGTTTACCAAATCATTTTCCCTAACCCTCTCACTTTGCACACCACCTCGACCAAAACACCCTATATCTGCCACTCTATCATCAAACACTTTCAACAAACCTTCAAAATACTCACTCCATCTCCTTCTCACATCACCACTACTTGTTATCACCTCCCCATTTGCGCCCTTCACTGAAGTTCACATTTGCTCACACACATATATATATATATATATATATATATATATATATATATATATATATATATATATATATATATATATATATATATATATATATATATATATATATTCTTTCTCCCCTATCCCTGGGGATAGATGAGAAAGAATACTTCCCACGCATTCCTCATGTGTCGTACAAGGCGACTAAAGGGTATGGGAGCGGGGGGCCAGAAACCCTCCCCTCCTTGTATTTTAACTTTCTAAAAGGGGAAACAGAAGAAGGAGTCACGCGAGGAGTGCTCATCCTCCCCGAAGGCTCAAATTGGGGTGTCTAAATGTGTGTGGATGTATCCAAGATGAGAAAAAAGGAGAGATAGGTAGTATGTTTGGGGAAAGGAAGCTGGAAGTTTTGGCTGTGAGTGAAACGAAGCTCAAGGGTAAAGGGGAAGAGTTGTTTGGGAATGTCTTGGGAGTAAAGTCAGGGGTTAGTGAGAGGACAAGAGCAAGGGAAGGAGTAGTACTACTCTTGAATCAGGAGTTGTGGGAGTATGTGATAGAGTGTAAAAAAGTAAATTCTAGATTGATATGGGTAAAACTGAAAGTTGATGGAGAGAGATGGGTGATTATTGGTGCATATGCACCTGGGCATGAGAAGAAAGATCATGAGAGGCAAGTCATTTGGGAACAGCTGAATGAGTGTGTTGGTGGTTTGGATGCACAAGATCGGGTTATAGTGATGGGTGATTTGAATGGAAAGGTGAGTAATGTGGCAGTTGAGGGAATAATTGGTATACGTGGAGTGTTCAGTGTTGTAAATGGAATTTTGAAGAGCTTGTAGATTTATGTGCTGAAAAAGGACTGGTGATTGGGAATAATTGATTTAAAAAGCGAGATATACATAAGTATACGTATGTAAGTAAGAGAGATGGCCAGAGAGCGTTATTGGATTACGTGTTAATTGATAGACGCACGAAAGAGAGACTTTTGGATGTTAATGGGCTGAGAGGTGCAACTGGATGGATGTCTGATCATTATCTTGCAGACGCGAAGGTGAAGATTTGTGGGGGTTTCAGAAAAGAAGAGAGAATGTTGGGTTGAAGACAGTGGTGAGAGTAAGTGAGCTTGGGAAGGAGACTTGTGTGAGGAAGTACCAGGAGAGACTGAGTACAGAATTGAAAAAGGTGAGAACAAAGGAGGTAAGGGGAGTGGGGTAGGAATGGGAAGTATTTAGGGAAGCATTGATGTCTTGCGCAAAAGATGCTTGTGGCTTGAGAAGCGTGGGAGGTGGGGTGATTAGAAAAGGTAGTGAGTGGTGGGATGAAGAAGTAAGAATATTAGTGAAAGAGAAGAGAGAGGCATTTGGACGATTTTTGCAGACAAAAAATGCAAATGAGTGGGAGAGATATAAAAGAAAGACGCAGGAGGTCAAGAGAAAGGTGGATGATGTGAAATAGGGGGCAAATAAGAGTTGGGGTGAGAGAGTATCATTAAATATCAGGGAGAATAAAAAGATGTTTTGGAAGGCGGTAAATAAAGTGCGTAAGACAAGGAAGCAAATGTGAACTTCAGTGAAGGGGGCTAATGGGGAGGTGATAACAAGTAGTGGTGATTTGAGAAGGAGATGGAGTGAGTATTTTGAAGGTTTTTTGAATGTGTTTGATGATACAGTGGCAAATATAGGGTGTCTTGGTCGAGGTGGTGTGCAAAGTGAGAGGGTTAGGGAAAATGATTTGGTAGATAGAGAAGAGGTAGTAAAAGCTTAAATGCCGGCAAAGCAGCAGGTTTGGATGGTATTGCAGTGGAATTTATTAAAAAAGGGTGTGACTGTATTGTTGACTGGTTGGTAAGGTCATCTAATGTATGTATGATTCATGGTGAGGTATCTGAGGATTGGCGGAATGCTTGCATAGTTCCATTGTACAAAGGCAAAGGGGATAAGAGTGAGTGCTCAAATTAGAAAGGTATAAGGTTGTTGGGTATTCCTGGTAAATTATATGGGAGGGTATTGATTGAGAGTGTGAAGGCATGTACAGAGTATCAGATTGGGGAAGAGCAGTGTGGTTTCAGAAGTGGTAGAGGTTGTGTGGATCAGGTGTTTGCTTTGAAGAATGTATGTGAGAAATACGTAGAAAAACAAATGGATTTGTATGTAGCATTTATGGATCTGGAGGAGGCATATGATAGAGTTGATAGAGATGCTCTGCTGAAGGTTTTAAGAATATATGGTGTGGGAGGCAAGTTGTTAGAAGCAGTGAAAATTTTTTTTTCGAGGATGTAAGGCATGTGTACGTGCAGGAAGAGAGGAATGTGATTGGTTCTCAGTGAATGTAGGTTTGCGGCAGGGTTGTGTGAAGTCTCCATGGTTGTTTAATTTCTTTATGGATGGGGTTGTTAGGGAGGTGAATGCAAGAGTTTTGGAAAGAGTGTCAAGTATGCAGGCTGTTGCGGATGAGAGAGCTTGGGAAGTGAGTCAGTTGTTATTCGCTGATGATACAGCGCTAGTGGCTGATTCATGGAAGAAACTGCAAAAGCTGGTGACTGAGTTTGGTAAAGTGTGTGAAAGAAGAAAGATAAGAGTAAATGAGAATAAGAGCAAGGTTATTAGGTACAGTAGGGTTGAGGGTCAAGCCAATTGGGAGGTAAGTTTGAATGGAGAAAATTTTGAGGAAGTAAAATGTTTTAGATATCTGGGAGTGGATCTGGCAGCGGATGGAACCATGGAAGCGGAAGTGAATCATAGTGTGGGGGAGAGGGCGAAAATTCTGGGAGCCTTGAAGAATAATTGGAAGTCGAGAACATTGTATCGGAAAGCAAAAATGGGTATGTTTGAAGGAATAGTGGTTCCAACAATGTTGTATGGTTGCGAGGCGTTGGCTATGGGTAGAGTTGTGCGCAGGAGAGTGGATGTGCTGGAAATGTGATGTTTGAGGACAATTTGTGGTGTGAGGTGCTTTGATCGAGGAAGTAACGTAAGGGTAAGAGAGATGTGTGGAAATAAAATGAGTGTGGTTGAGAGAGCAGAAGAGGGTGTTTTGAAATGGTTTGGTCACATGGAGAGAATGAGTGAGGAAAGATTGACCAAGAGGAAATGTGTCAGAGGTGGATGGAACGAGGAGAAGTGGAAGACCAAATTGGAGGTGAAAAGATGGAGTGAAAAAGATTTTGAGTGATCGGGGCGTGAACATGCAGGATGGTGAAAGGCGTGCAAGGAATTGGAACGATGTGGTATACCGGGGTCGACGTGCTGTCAATGGATTGAACCAGGGCATATGAAGCGTCGGGGTAAACATGGAAAGTTGTGGGGGGCCTGGATGTGAAAAGGGAACTGTGGTTTCAATACATTATTACATGACATCTAGACACTGAGTGTGAACGAATGGGGCCTTTGGTGTCTTTTCCTAGCGCTATCTCGCACTCTTGCGGGGGGAGGGGGTTGTTATTCCATATGTGGCGAGGTGGCGATGGGAGCATATAAAGGCAGACAGTATGAATTATGTACATATGTATATATGTATATGTCTGTATGTGTATATATATGTGTACATTGAGATGTATAGGTATGTACATTTGCGTATGTGGACGTGTATGTATATACATGTGTATATTGGCGGGTCGGGCCTTTCTTTCGTCTGTTTCCTTACGCTACCTCGCTAACGCGGGAGACAGCGACAAAGCAAAATAACAAAAAAAGAAAATATATATATATATATATATATATATATATATATATATATATATATATATATATATATATATATATATATATATATATATATATATATATATAGTGGCTTTGATGCACGAGACCGGGTTATAGTGATAGGTGATTTGAATGCAAAGGTGAGTAATGTGGCAGTTGAGGGAATAATTGGTATACATGGGGTGTTCAGTGTTGTAAATGGAAATGGTGAAGAGCTTGTAGATTTATGTGCTGAAAAAGGACTGGTGATTGGGAATACCTGTTTTAAAAAGCGAGATATACATAAGTATACGTATGTAAGTAGGAGAGATGGCCAGAGAGCGCTATTGGATTACGTGTTAATTGACAGGCGCGCGAAAGAGAGACTTTTGGATGTTAATGTGCTGAGAGATGCAACTGAAGGGATGTCTGATCATTATCTTGTGGAGACTAAGGTGAAGATTTGTATGGGTTTTCAGAAAAGAAGAGTGAATATTGGGGTGAAGAGGGTGGTGAGAGTAAGTGAGCTTAGGAAGGAGACTTGTGTGAGGAACTACCAGGAAAGACTGGGTACAGAATGGAAAATGGTGAGAACAATGGAAGTAAGGGGAGTGGGGGAGGATTGGGATGTATTTAGGGAATCAGTGATGGATTGCGCAAAAGATGCTTGTGGCATGAGAAGAGTGGGAGGTGGGTTGATTAGAAAGGGCAGTGAGTGGTGGGATGAAGAAGTAAGATTATTAGTGAAAGAGAAGTGAGAGGCATTTGGATTATTTTTGCAGGGAAAAAATGCAATTGAGTGGGAGATGTATAAAAGAAAGAGACAGGAGGTCAAGAGAAAGGTGCAAGAGGTGAAAAAGAGGGGAAATTAGAGTTGGGGTGAGAGAGTATCACTAAATTTTAGGGAGAATAAAAAGATGTTCTGGAAGGAGGTAAATAAAGTGCGTAAGACAAGGGAGCAAATGGGATCTTCAGTGAAGGGCACAAATGGGGAGGTGATAACAAGTAGTGGGGATGTGAGAAGGAGATGGAGTGAGTATTTTGAAGGTTTCTTGAATGTGTTTGATGATAGGGTGGCAGATATAGGGTGTCTTGGTCGAGGTGGTGTGCAAAGTGAGAGGGTTAGGGAAAATGACTTGGTAAACAGAGAAGAGGTAGTAAAAGCTTTGCGGAAGATGAAAGCCGGCAAGGCAGCATGTTTGGATGGTATTGCAGTGGAATTGATTAAAAAAGTGGGTGACTGTATTACTGACTGGTTGGTAAGGTTATTCAATGTATATATGACTCATGGTGAGGTGCCTGAGGATTGGCGGAATGCGTGAATAGTGCCATTGTACAAAGGCATATGGGATAAGAGTGAGTGCTCAAATTACAATGGTATAAGTTTGTTGAGTATTCCTGGTAAATTATATGGGAGGGTATTGATTGAGAGGGTGAAGGCATGTACAGAGCATCATATAGAGGAAGAGCTGTGTGGCTTCAGAAGTGGTAGAGGATGTGAGGATCATGTGTTTGCTTTGAAGAATGTATGTGAGAAATACTTAGAAAAACAAATGGATTTGTATGTAGCATTTATGGATCTAGAGAAGGCATATGATAGAGTTGATAGAGGTGCTCTGTGGAAGGTATTAAGAATATATGGTGTGGGAGGCAAGTTGTTAGAAGCATTGAAAAGTTTTTATCGAGGATGTATGGCATGTGTACGTGTAGGAAGAGAGGAAAGTGATTGGTTATCAGTGAATGTATGTTTGCGGCAGGGGTGTGTGATGTCTCCATGGTTGTTTCATTTGTTTATGGATGGTGTTGTTAGGGAGGTAAATGCAAGAGTTTTGAATAGAGGGGCAAGTATGTAGTCTGCTGGGGATGAGAGAGCTTGGAAAGTGAGTCAGTTGTTGTTCGCTGATGATACAGCGCTGGTGGCTGATTCATGGAAGAAACTGCAGAAGCTGGTTACTGAGTTTGGTAAAGTGTGTGAAAGAAGAAAGATAAGAGTAAATGAAAATAAGAGCAAGGTTATTAGGTACACTAGGGTTGAGGGTCAATTCAATTGGGATGTAAGTTTGAATGGAGAAAAACTGGAGGAAGTAAAATGTTTTAGATATCTGGTAGTGGATCTGGCAGCAGATGGAACCATGGAAGCGGAAGTGAATCATAGTGTGGTGGAGAGGGCGAAAATTCTGGGAGCCTTGAAGAATGTTTGGAAGTTGAGAACATTATCTCGGAAAGCAAAAATGAGTATGTTTGAAGGAATAGTGGTTCCAACAATGTTGTATGGTTGCGAAGCGTTGGCTATGGGTAGAGTTGTGCGCAGGAGAGCGGATGTGCTGGAAATGAGATGTTTGAGGACAATATGTGGTGTGAGGTGGTTTGGTCGAGTAAGTAATGTAAGGGTAAGAGAGATGTGTAGAAATAAAAAGAATGTGGTTGAGAGAGCAGAAGAGGGTGTTTTGAAATGGTTTGGTCACATGGAGAGAATGCCTGAGGAAACATTGACCAAGAAGATATATGTGTCAGAGGTGGAGGGAACGAGAAGAAGTGAAAGACCAAATTGGAGGTGGAAAGATGGAGTGAAAAAGATTTTGAGTGATCGGGGCGTGAACATGCAGGAGGGTGAAAGGCGTGCAAGGAATAGAGTGAATTGGAACGATGTGGTATACCGGGGTCGACGTGCTGTCAATGGATTGAACCAGGGCATATGAAGCGTCTGGGGTAAACATGGAAAGTTGTGTGGGCCTGGATGTGGAAAGGGAACTGTGGTTTCAATACATTATTACATGGCTGATAGAGACTGAGTGTGAACGAATGGGGCCTTTGGTGTCTTTTCCTAGCGGTACCTCGCACACTTGCGGGGGGAGGGGGTTGTTATTCCATATGTGGCGAGGTGCCGATGGGAGCAAATAAAGTCAGACAGTATGCATTATGTACATATGTATATATGTATATGTCTGTGTGTGTATATATATGCGTACATTGAGATGTATAAGTATGTATATTTGCGTGTGTGGACGTGTATGTATATACATGTGTATGTGGGCGGGTTGGGCCATTCTTTTGTCTGTTTCCATACGCTATCTCGCTTATGCGGGAGGCAGCGACAAAACAAAATAAAAAAAAAGAAAATATATATATATATATATATATATATATATATATATATATATATATATATATATATATATATATATATATATACATATATATATATATATATATATATATATATATATATATATATATATATATATATATATATATATATATATATACATATATATATATATATATATATATATATATATATATATATATATATATATATATATATATATATATATATATATATATATATATATATATATATATATATATATATATATATATATATATATATATATAGTGGTTTTGATGCACGAGACCGGGTTATAGTGATGGGTGATTTGAATGCAAAGGTGAGTAATGTGGCAGTTGAGGGAATAATTGGTATACATGGGGTGTTCAGTGTTGTAAATGGAAATGGTGAAGAGCTTGTAGATTTATGTGCTGAGAAAGGACTTGTGATTGGGAATACCTGGTTTAAAAAGCGAGATATACATAAGTATACGTATGTAAGTAGGAGAGATGGCCAGAGAGCGTTATTGGATCACGTGTTAATTGACAGGCCCGCGAAAGAGAGACTTTTGGATGTTAATGTGCTGAGAGGTGCAACTGTAGGGATGTCTGATCATTATCTTGTGGAGGCTAAGGTGAAGATTTGTATGGGTTTTCAGAAAAGAAGAGTGAATGTTGGGGTGAAGAGGGTGGTGAGAGTAAGTGAGCTTGGGAAGGAGACTTGTGTGAGGAAGTACCAAGAGAGACTGAGTACTGAATGGAAAAAGTGAGAACAATATAGGAAAGGGGAGTGGTGGAGGAATGGGATGTATTTAGAGAATCAGTGATAGATTGCGGAAAAGATGCTTGTGGCATGAGAAGAGTGGGAGGTGGGTTGATTAGAAAGGGTAGTGAGTGGTGGGATGAAGAAGTAAGATTATTAGTGAAAGAGAAGAGAGCGGCATTTGGATTATTTTTGCAGTGAAAATATGCAATTGAGTGGGAGATGTATAAAAGAAAGAAACAGGAGGTCAAGAGAAAGGTGCAAGATGTGAAAAAGAGGGGAAATGAGAGTTAGGGTGAGAGAGTATCATTAAATTTTGGGGAGAATAAAAAGATGTTCTGGAAGGAGGTAAATAAAGTGCGTAAGACAAGGGAGCAAATGGGAACTTCAGTGAAGGGCGCAAATGGGGAGGTGATAACAAGTAGTGGTGATATGAGAAGTTGATGGAGTGAGTATTTTGAAGGTTTGTTGAATGTGTTTGATGATAGAGTAGCAGATATAGGGTGTCTTGGTCGAGGTGGTGTGCAAAGTGAACGGGTTAAGGAAAATGATTAGGTAAACAGAGAAGAGGTAGTAAAAGCTTTGCGGAAGATGAAAGCCGGCAAGGCAGCAGGTTTGGATGGTATTGCAGTGGAATTGATTAAAAAAGGGGGTGACTGTATTATTGACTGGTTGGTAAGGTTATTTAATGTATGTATGACTCATGGTGAGGTGCCTGAGGATTGGCGGAAAGCGTGCATAGTGCCATTGTACAAAGGCAAAGGGGATAAGAGTGAGTGCTGAAATTACAGAGGTATAAGTTTTTTGAGTAGTCCTGGTAAATTATGTGGGAGGGTATTGATTGAGAGGGTGAAGGCATGTACAGAGCATCAGAATGAGGAAGAGCAGTGTGGTTTCAGAAGTGGTAGATGATGTGTGGATCGGGTGGTTGCTTTGAAGAATGTATGTGAGATATACTTAGAAAAGCAAATGGATTTGTATGTAGCATTTATGGATCTGGAGAAGGCATATGATAGAGTTGATAGAGATGCTCTGTGGAAGGTATTAAGAATATATGTGGTGGGAGGCAAGTTGTTAGAAGCAGTGAAAAGTTTGTATCGAGGATGTAAGTCATGTTTACGTGTAGGAAGAGAGGAAAGTGATTGATTCTCAGTGAATATAGGTTTGCGGCAGGGGTGTGTGATGTCTCCATGGTTGTTTAATTTGTTTATGGATGGGGTTGTTAGGGAGGTAAGTGCAAGAGTTTTGGAAAGAGGGGCAAGGATGAAGTCTGTTGGGGATGAGAGAGCTTGGGAAGTGAGTCAGTTGTTGTTTGCTGATGATACAGCGCTGGTGGCTGATTCATGTGAGAAACTGCAGAAGCTGGTGATTGAGTTTGGTAAAGTGTTTGAAAGAAGAATGTTAAGAGTAAATGTGAATAAGAGCAAGGTTATTAGGTACAGTAGGGTTGAGGGTCAAGTCAATTGGGAGGTAAGTTTGAATGGAGAAAAACTGGAGGAAGTAAAGTGTTTTAGATATCTGGGAGTGGATCTGGCAGCGGATGGAACAATGGAAGCGGAAGTGGATCATTGGGTGGGGGAGGGGGCGAAAATCCTGGGAGCCTTGAAAAATGTGTGGAAGTCGAGAACATTATCTCGGAAAGCAAAAATGGGTATGTTTGAAGGAATAGTGGTTCCAACAATGTTGTATGGTTGCGAGTCGTGGGCTATGGATAGAGTTGTGCGCAGGAGGATGGATGTGCTGGAAATGAGATGTTTGAGGACAATGTGTGGTGTGAGGTGGTTTGATCGAGTAAGTAACGTAAGGGTAAGAGAGATGTTTGGAAATAAAAAGATCTTGGTTGAGACAGCAGAAGAGGGTGTTTTGAAATTGTTTGGGCACATGGACAGAATGATTGAGGAAAGATTGACCAAGAGGATATATGTGTCGTAGGTGGAGGGAACGAAGAGAAGTGGGACACCAAATTGTAGGTGGAAAGATGGAGTGAAAAAGATTTTGTGAGATCGGGGCCTGGACATGCAGGAGGGTGAAAGGAGGGCAAGGAATAGAGTGAATTGGATCGATATGGTATACCGGGGTTGACGTGCTGTCAGTGGATTGAATCAGGGCATGAGAAGCGTCTGGGGTAAACCATGGAAAGCTGTGTAGGTATGTATATTTGCGTGTGTGGACGTATATATATACATGTGTATGGGTGTGGGTTGGGCCATTTCTTTCGTCTGTTTCCTTGCGCTACCTTGTAAACGCGGGAGACAGCGACAAAGCAAAAAAAAAGAAAGAAAAAAAATATACATATATATATATATATATATATATATATATATATATATATATATATATATATATATATATATATATATATATATAGATATATTTTTTTTTCTTTTTTTTTGTCGCTGTCTCCCGTATTTGCGAGGTAGCGCAAGGAAACAGACGAAAGAAATGGCCCAACCCACCCCCATACACATGCCTTGATTCAATCCACTGACAGCACGTCAACCCCGGTATACGATATCGCTCCAATTCACTCTATTCCTTGCCATCCTTTCACCCTCCTGCATGTTCAGGCCCCGATCACACAAAATCTTTTTCACTCCAACTTTCCACCTCCAATTTGGTCTCCCTCTTCTCCTCGTTCCCTCCACCTCCGACACATATATCCTCTTGGTCAATCTTTCCTCACTCATTCTCTCCATGTGACCAAACCATTTCAAAACACCCTCTTCTGCTCTCTCAACCACGCTCTTTTTATTTCCACACATCTCTCTTACCCTTACGTTACTTACTCGATCAAACCACCTCACACCACACATTGTCCTCAAACATCTCATTTCCAGCACATCCATCCTCCTGCGCACAACTCCATCCATAGCCCACGCCTCGCAGCCATACAACATTGTTGGAACCACTATTCCTTTAAACATACCCATTTTTGCTTTCCGAGATAATGTTCTCGACTTCCACACATTCTTCAAGGCTCCCAGAATTTTCGCCCCCTCCCCCACTCTATGATCCACTTCCGCTTCCATGGTTCCATCCGCTGCCAGATCCATTCCCAGATATCTAAAACACTTCACTTCCTACAGTTTTTCTCCATTCAAACTCACCTCCTAATTGAATTAACCCCCAACCCTACTGTACCTAATAACCTTGCTCTTATTCACATTTACTCTTAACTTTCTTCTTTCACACACTTTACCAAACTCAGTCACCAGCTTCTGCAGTTTCTCACATGAATCAGCCACCAGCGCTGTATCATCAGCGAACAACAATGACTCACTTCCCAAGCTCTTTCATCCCCAACAGACTTCATACTTGCCCCTCTTTCCAAAACTCTTGCATTCACCTCCCTAACAACCCCTTCCATAAACAAAATTAACAACCATGGAGACATCACACACCCCTGCCGCAAACCTACATTCACTGATAACCAATCACTTTCCTCTCTTCCTACACGTACACATGCCTTACATCCTCGTTAAAAACTTTTCACTGCTTCTAACAACTTGCCTCCCACACCATATATTCTTAATACCTTCCACAGAGCATCTCTATCAACTCTATCATATGCCTTCTCCAGATCCATAAATGCTACATACAAATCCATTTGGTTTTCTAAGTATTTCTCACATACATTCTTCAAAGGAAACACCTGATCCATACATCCTCTGCCACTTCTGAAACCACACTTCTCTTCCCTAATCTGATGCTCTGTACATGCCTTCACCCTCTCAGTCAATACCCTCCCATATAATTTGCCAGGAATACTCAACAAACTTATTCCTCTGTAATTTGAGCACTCACTCTTATCGCCTTTGCCTTTGTACAATGGCACTATGCACGCATTCCGCCAATCCTCAGGCACCTCACCGTGAGTCATACATACATTAAATAACCTTACCAACCAGTCAACAATACAGTGACCCCCTTTTTTAATAAATTCCACTGCAATACCATCCAAACCTGCTGCCTTGCCGGCTTTCATCTTCCGTAAAGCTTTTACTACCTCTTCTCTGTTTACCGACTCATTTTCCCTAACCCTCGCACTTTGCACATCACCTCGACCAAAACACCCTATATCTGCCACTCTATCATCAAACACATATATATATATATATATATATATATATATATATATATATATATATATATATATATATATATATATATATATATATATATATATATATATATATATATATATATATATATATATATATAAAGCGGGTATATGAATTCAGACGGTTTGATAGAATGACAGATTGTTCGGTAGGTGATAGGTAGACAGATAGGGAAAAACGTGTGATAGAGAGAACAGCCTTTAGTTAGTACTTCAGCTCACTGCTATATCCGAGTATCCTATTACTGGTTAGAATGTGTGAATTCATGAACAGGAAATTCGAGAAAAATAATTTAATGAAAGCATATATCTTGGTAGGCAAAGATAACAGTCTCCCAGTAATGGAACATTGTATCATAGGAGTGCTAGGCTCTGGAGGGAAGATGACCCTAAGAAAGAATAACAGTGTAGAGGAAGTCGAAAAGGTACCGAGGTTTTGAGGCACAAAGTTAGCTCAAGTGCTTGGATATGATTCTGTCTGCCCTTGATCCTGACGATGGAAGGGATTTGATACTTGGAGCAACATGTAAACGCTGGAGAGATGAGAATATGATTTATAAATGAAATGAGATTAGGGTCTGACTCTTGGCACAACAATGAGGATTACGTCGAAAGAGGAAGAGACGAGCACTGTTGGTGTCTTCATACAAATCCTGACCACTTGGAGGATGATGGTGCACTAATGAAAAAATATGTTGTTATCGTACAGCCTATGGACATGAAATGGTATAGATTCATGATACAAAGTCGCAATATTCTATCAAAAGAGTTAGTAACTAAGTATGCTTAAACAATTACGTATTCCCAAAAGGAACTGCTCAATTTAAGCACTAAAGTTTGCGAAAATGGTTGCCTGAGGCTACTAAATTTTCACTATAAGAAACTTAACTGAGAAACTACGTAAGAAGATTGGTGTTTGCTGCAGCTCATGGCGGAAAAGCTTCCAACACGGGGAAAAGATGTCGTTGTCAGTGATATGAATGGGTGGGTGGGGAAGGACTACTGCTAAGGGCTCTGAAGGGACTATATGAAGCAAATGAAACTGGTTGCTCTGGGAGCGGATCGAAGTAGCTGTATTTGATGAAGATGTGTTACCTCACTCAGGTGTACAGTGCTCCCATGAGTCGTGTTCCGTCATTTGTGTATACGTGATAGGAGACCTACTTGTCCATGACGATGTTATTTGCTGGAGAACAGATGTAGTTCCTGCGTCAAAGACAGGGTTGCGAAGCAAAACGCACCTACCAGTACCCATCCACCTTTCTCTTACGCAGAAAAAGAGCTATGAAGATGCACCATGCCGCATAGAGGGAATGTGATGCATGAAAGTATTTCGGGAAAGTGTGACTGGGTATAGTAACCAAATCAATCTCCACAGGTGAAAGACGATGAGGATTAATTCTAACGCAAAAAATTAGTAAGGTTTTGCATTAGAAAGAATGATTAAAATGGTTAACCGTCTTCTTCACTGATAATCTTTGTCATTGAATTATTTTTCTTTACATAGTATAAAGATATTGACAGTTATGGCACTATTAACATCTGATGGTAGTTATGTTTCAGCATTCTACAGATGAAGAAATTTTTCCAAACGCTAGAAATACATCTCCTTCCCTGTCATTTCAAATCGTTATATATGGTCGATGACTCTCTATTTAAATGTGAAGAAATTACCGCGCATTATGTTGTCGAAACTACTATCTAACATCTTGAAAACTTCTATTAAATTTCTTCCGAGTCTTCTTAGTTTTTAGAGAGAATGCTTTTAGTTTTCTGAGTCAACCACCATAAATCTGATTTCTGAGCCATATGATTAATCTTGTTACTCTTCCATGTATTCAGTCTAGTTTGTCTTCCTCCTTGGTCAAGTTAGGGGATCTGATTTGGGCGTCGTAAAGAGTGTGTAATGCATCCTTTGATTTATATCCCACATTTCTCCCACTGTAAGTTAACATTATGCTTGCGTTATTTTGTGAGGCCAAACATAAATTTGCGCATTTTATATCATTACTCCAAGGTCATTGCTTTATGATCGTGGTTTCATGGTTTGTGGTTCGTCAGCTGGGTGTTCAGTGCTTCTATGGGTCCGTCGTCCAAAAGTGCTCAGTGACCAGGATTTTCAATACTTCCATGTTTTGTTTCACCAGACAAGCGTTGATCACATGTGTGGGCAGACAAATTAAAGTGACAAATGGTGACGACATTGAATCTGTAAAAGGGTAGTTGATCCAAGGCAGCCAAAGTAGTTAACAAGGAAGCTTCAGGCTAAGAAGGACATTACATACTGAGTGGAAATAAAGTCGAAATATTTGATTCGGAAGTGTGAAATGTAAATTCAAACAATCTTAATGCCAAAGAATATTTGCAATGAATCCTTTTTGTTCATCCAAGCATATCTTATAATATGGCAGTGATATATTTTTGGGAAAAAGCTAAACAAGAGCAAATAACGTAAATATTTTAGAGTGCAGTGAGTGAACAGGGCAGCAAGTTTACCTCTAGGAGTAAAGTATCGCTATCCTCTATGCTCGCTTTGGGTGGGGCAGGCGAACTTAATGTTTGAAAAATGAAGCATGATTGTACTGGACGTACTTGGGATCGAAGTTAATGGTGATAGATACAGAAATAGATATGTAGACAGCTAGAAGCAGATGAGTGCTGAAGTAAGTAGCCAAGTACACCATCGAGTCCCATATGGGAGGAGGATTTGTAGCACAGACAGCAGCTTAGTTCAAACACTATACATTCACAAGAGTTCCCTGAGCTCTACCGGGTGGTGAAAATCCATTATTTCATGGAAATCAAATTGGAAATAGAAGCAAGGAAAAATTAGGAAAATTATGTGGTAAGGGATAATGACCGTCAAGAGCATTAAGTTGATGGAGAGGATGAATGAGAGAGAGTGTGACTCAGAGAAGAGTGTAAGTATCTATGGGGAGGAATACCTGGGTTAAGAGGGAGGCAGGTAGAGAGAGCAGATGAGCGAGAGGTTGTTAAAATGTTTGGGTAAGATGTGCCTGTCCCTGCTCTGGAAACAAAAGTGCTTACTTCGTGGGTTAATGTATACAATATCATGTATCCAGTGAAGTGATGAGACAAGCATCTTATAGGTGAAGTGATGCTAGGGTCTGGCAATTCATTCAGTGGCAGGTAAGATGGACAAGTTTTCTTTCCCTGCCCACTTAGATGTTGATGCTGTGCAAATGATCGATCTTTTTTGCAATTGATTTAAGGTTGTGTGCAAAAAGGAATCAGATCGAAATATTTACGTAATTGAAAAGACACAATCTGTCAAACGTACAGCTGAATGAGCTTGTTGGGTTTGTAAAATCTCAAAAGCTGATCAAATCTGGTAATGAATTTTGTGGAAAAGGATTTTAATATGTACCACATTTTCACCTTCAGGAAATTAGCTGAGAAAATACACCTGATTAATATTGGTGTCTACAGCTTACGGTGATGATGAAGTGGCTTACATCATAAGGGGAGAATAAAGCATTCACTGATGCGTACAGTGGGGGTATATATTGCTGCCTCTTAAATGTTTACATGGCGAGTCTAAAACTTGCGGCGCCAGGAGAGGATGGAGAAAACTGAGAAAGATATGATTCGTTGTCCGGGTGTTCCATGCTTCCTTTGGGGTGTAGCCAATCACACTGACGTTCTTTTCTCCCTTGCCTTTGTGCTCCGCTTCCCGGGTGTTCCGTTCTCCCCAGGGTTCCGTTCCGCCGCCTCCCCTAAACATAAGTAGGCTATAGGATAACAAGATTAGCCCGCATTCACACAGTATATAGATCCCAGGCTACAGAACTTCATCTTGTCATCTGGAGGGAGTGGCGCAAATAAGAAGGGAGATACTCGTTCACGGATGTATGATGCCACTACGGCATTTCTTATTTAGTGTTCATTACTCCCATTGGTTGCGTTTCGTAGGTTAAGTGTCTATTTCACCCATAAGGGTCGTTTATCTAGACAAGACTTGATCAGATACATAGGAATACCATTAAAGTGAGGAGTACTGGCAGAATTGTATCTCTAACTTAGACGTTGATGAAGCGCATCTAAATAGTCTACAAGTGTGCTTCAGGCGCTAGGGAGAGTCATCTATAAGATACTAAACACGAATATAAATGTGGAATTCAAGCGAATGCATTGTAATCGTTAACATACTGGGATGAATAGAATTTCAAGTATTGTAAATCTTCATCATTCATCCAACGTTTCTTAGGAAAGGAAAACCTTACATTTGCAGATGAGAGTAACTAAAACGAGGATGAAATAAAGCGATTACATGCACGTAAAGCTGATAAACAGGATAGCAGATCTACCTCAGGAAATTGTGTGATCCACCCACCTTCTGCAGAGTTGCAAGAGACAACTGCAACGCAAAATTGGTCCCCATAAAGTTGGCAAGCTTCTTCTTGATCCGCTCCTGAGATCTGGGAAAGAGGCTAATTATAGTCAGGAACATAGATCGAAATGGATTAGCGTACATCCGGGTAGTGAATTACACCACGAACTGGCAGGGTAGGAGCTGCATCCATGTCACAGCGAATGCCAGGTAAAAGCACCTCACACTCACTCTATTCAAATACACTTCAGGCTGATGGCAGCAGTTGACTTACGAGGGAAAAAATGGAAAAGAGAAACAAGTGATGAAAAGAAAGTCTTTTTTAAGGGGTAAATGACATGATCTATAACAACAGAGCACAGGTGAAATTGAATGAGAGATGTACAACAGAAGTGAGTGTTAGTGCCTCTGGAGGGAGAATAAAAACAATGAGGAATAACAAGGCAAAGATGGAGGCAGGTAGAGTAATGAAAGGGTGGAGGGATGCGGAATTCCTCAAGTGTTTGGAGAGGATCCAACATGTCCCTGCTCCAGGCGACGGACAGAGCTTACTGCTACGTGGGATAACCTGGAAAACAATATTTACGTTCGCGCACACACACACACACACACACACACACACACACACACACACACACACACACACACACACACACATACACACACACACATACAAAAACATATACCTGAATTTGATGAACCATTCCTTATTCATTTACTTACCAGACAATATTACACTTATAGATACACTACAGACATACATGCGTACATACATACTTATAACAAACATGCTTATACACATGTTATACACATGTGTATATACACACATACATACACAAAATACATGCGTTTAAATACACACACATGCATACTCATGCATATCTAGATATATACGTGCATATAAATAGGCATACATGCATGCATACATATTCTCTTAATATCATACACATCTTAATAATATTTCTTTTTGTTCTTATTACGATTATCCTTATTAGTGCTATCATCATCTTTATTATCACTATTATCATTATCATTACTGTAATTATTATTATTGTTGTTGTTGTTGCTGTTATTTTATCATTATCATTACTATCCCTGGGGATAGGTGAGAAAGATTACCTCCCAAGAATTTCTTTCGTGTCGCTGAAGAAGGAGCCAAGCAAGGAGTGTTCATCTTCTATTAAGTTTCACAAAGGGATGTTTGAATGTATGTATATACGACTAAGATGAGAAGAAGAGAGAGAAAGGCAGTATGTTTGAGGAAAGGACCTAGGATGTTTTTGCCCTGAGTGAAAAAAAAATCAAGGGTTTAGAGGAAGAATGGCTTAGGAATGATAGGGTTAGTGTGAGGCGTCAGTTAAGGAAAGGATAGTACTTTTGCTGTGGGAGGAGTGTGGGAAAGTAAGAAGCTTCAGGTTGATGTGGGTAATAGTGTTTATCCAAACTAGACTTGATCATGTGTGAGGGGAAAGTAATCAAAGTTACGAGTGGCGACGGCACTGAATCTGTAAATGGGCAATTTGTTACGTACTGCCTCCACCCCTTACATTAAAGGCTGCATAATCAGCCCATAGACCCATTAAAACAGATAACTCTGAAGCAATGACTTCACCTAACAGAGAAATATAGGCAAACACAGATTCCCTACAATCTGGCTAACATCTGACAGCTGACGGCCGTAGTTATACTTTTGATTCTTGTTACGTTTGGTCAAATGCCAAACACAGGTTATAATCTATAGAAATATAATTACAAAAGCAAAAATAAGCTCTCTCATAATATAAATAAAACAATTTTACTTGATATATTGATCTCTCTCTCTCCATCTTACTTCACTAAACAACTCGTTGGCAAATATACCGGCCTCATTTGTATAACATAGAAATATGTGTACAGATTACATTATAAATATACCCAGCAGATTTGTATCACATTCTTTCTCTATTGCTATTTTGTGAGAAAGGATTGACCTTGGCCTTTTTTCAATTTCTATACAAATTCTACATATCACTTTCTCTTGTCTCTTACATACGTTTCGTTCTTCCATAATTTGCACCAACATTGAAAATATTTACTCTTAATTTGTTTACACTCTAATAAACAAAATTTCTTATCATAACATACAATAGTAAGACCCTCAAAACAATATAATGTACATTGGATAACGTGAATTAGTAAACTGAACATATCATTCCTCAAAGAAAGCTGAATAAGATAAAATGGAAAACTAAAACATTTATTTGTACCTAGGGACGATAACTGTAACAGCCTTCACCCAAAAGAGACATGAGTCATCCACTAGTTGACTCATGACTAACTGGTATACGAGACAATACATCAGATATAACATCATCTTTTCCACCTATGTGTATGCTAGTCAATTCATAATCTTGTAACAAAAGACTCCATGTTCTTAACCGTTGGTTTAAATTTTTCATCATATGCAAAATACAAGGGGATTGTGATCCGTAAACACTTGGATTGGCCTACCTGCTCCTCTCAAATAAACATCAAAATCATTCAAACTTAAAATCAAAGCCAATGTTTTCGTTTCGATAGTATTGTAGTTTTTCTGATTGGCCAGAAACTTCTTTGAAAATAACAAATTGCAAAATCAATATCATCTTTCTCTTGCATTAAGACTCTAACATCCCCCAAATCACTCGCATCTATGTACCATTTAAATGGTCGCTCATAATTTGGAGTAGAAAGTATGAGTATACATACAAGTGTCTGTTTCAGTTTTTTAAAGGCTTCATCACAATGATCACTCTTAACAAAATTGACTTTGACAATAAGTTGGTTAATGGTACAGTAATGATTGAAGAATTCTTACAAAACTTACGAAAATATCCAGCCATACCCAGAAATCTCAACAATCCTTTCTTTTCTTTAGATGCTGGAAATTTTACAAAACTTTCCACCTTAGCAGTGATTGGTTTGATACATCCCTGACCAGCAGCATCACCTAGATATGCTAGGCTCAAAGTTATTGGAATCTTCCACAAAATAATGTTGACTAGGCTGTTGAACTTTTAAAAAGTGTGGATATTTATATGGTTCGTAATAATTCCTTCTATTACTCTGTCTTGAATAATGCGGATATTTAAGAGGTTTATCATAACTCTGTCTATCACTCATTTTCCAGATTATTTCTTTCTTGCAATATTTGTTAGCTATTTCTAACTGGTCAGCCACCCTGGTTGCTTCCGTCACATTTTTCACTCCACTCTTGCATATTTCATAATATATTTCAGGTTGTAAGCCACTTTTGAAATGATCCAACAGGATTAGTTGTCTGTTCTTCCACTGTCTCTACTTTTTCAGATTTACACTACCTATCAAATGTCATTCCACATTCTCTGGCCATCTCCAGATGAGTTTGTCCGCCAATTTTCTTGAGCGTTCCCAAACGTTCTTCTGTATGATTCTGCGTCCAGCTTCACAGATTTTAAGACTGCTTCCTTAACAGCTTTATAATCTACTGATTCCATTAAACTAAGACATGCATACATCTCTCAAGCCTGACCCTCAAATCTATTCTGCACCAGTAATTTTTCAAATTGAATAAAGAAGTCCTCAGCTTCTATAAACTTAGGTAACTGATTTACTCTATCATTCTTATCTCCAATTCTTTTGCACCTGTCCTCTCCTTTATTTCTTATTGTCTAAGCCTTACTTCTTTATGTGCCTGGTTTCTCTCTTTTTCTACTTCCGCCTGCATTCTCTCCTTTTCTGCTTCTGCCTGCATTCTCTCATTTTCTGCCTATATTTGCATCTTCTTAAGTTCTAATTGTAATCTTATTCTCTTTATTTCTATTTTTTTACTTAATTGTTTCTCATTATCTTCAGGCTCCTTCAATATTGATAAGGACACCAACTGATCAATTAATTGTCTCTGTATGTCACTTTTGACGTGTCAGCAGAGGAATTCCATAATTAACTGCCACCTGGTTCAGTTCATCATTATAACACTGGTACAGGAAAGGTATATCCTGGGTTTCAATAAACTTCTTAACGTTATCTCCCATGTTTAAACACTATACTTACAAGTGTGAACACTTACTTGTTTAGAGAAATCTTCTCCACATATTTCAAGAGAGCACAGTAGGGTACTAACCCGCAACACTTTTGGGCAGCTTGAATTACGTGGTTTTACAATTTCAGCTCCCTGGACTGTTTTCACATATTCATATCCCGGACAGGCCCCCATGTTACATACTGCCTCCACCTCTTACATTAGAGGGTATATAATCAGCTCATAGGCCCATTAAAACATATAACTCTGAAATAATGACTTCTGTTAATAAAGAGATATGGGCTAAACACAGATTCCTTTACCATCCGGCTAACATCTGACAGCTGATGGCCGTAATTATATACTTACTTTTGATTCTTGTTACGTTGGTAAAATGCCAAACGCAGATAAAAACCTATGAAAATATATTCATACAAGTAAAAATTAAAATGGCTCTCTCACAACATAAATAATGCAATTTATACTTGATACATTGATCTCTATCGTATTTTACTTAACAACTTTTTGGCAAATATACTGGCATCATTCATTCAACATAAGTATTTGAAATTACTAAGATGTGTACAGATTACATTATGAATTCACCCAACAGCTTTGTATCACATCCTTTCTCTATGGCCTTTTTATGAGAGAGGATTGTCCTTGGCCTTTTTCCACTTTCTATACAAATTCTTCTTATCACTTTCTCTTGTCTCTTACATATGTTTTGTCCTTCCATGATTTGCAGTAGTATCAAAAAATTTTGCTCTTAATTTGTTTACGCTCTAATAAACAAAATCTCTTATTATAACATACAGTGATAACACCCCTAAAACAATATAATGTACACTAGATAACTGACTTAAAAAGCTGAGCATATCATTCTTCAAAGAAAACTGAGTAAGATATAATAGATAACTAAAACACTTATTGGTAAATAGGGAAGATAACTGTAACTAGTTGATCCAAGACAACTAGACTAGTGAACAAGGAAGTTTTGGCTAAGAGAGACACCACACAAGGAATGGAAATAAAGCTGGAATGATTGATTCAGAGGAGTGCAATATACATGGAAATAGAGTATGAATGATCAAGTGTCACGGATGCCACTTGCTAAGAAAGAATTTACATGACAGAGATATGCACAAGAGAAAGTGGGTGAAGGCCAAGAGGAAAGGTGTAAGAGGTGAAAAAGAGGATAAATGAGAGTTAGGGTGAGAGAGTATCTGTAAAGTTTATGGAGAATACAAAGATATTTTGGAAGGAGGTAAATAATGTGCAAAAGTCAAGAGAACAAATGGAGACATCGGTGAAAGGGGTAAAAGGGGAAATGATAACAGGAGATGGAATGAGTATTTTGAAGGATTTTTAAATGTGGTTGATGACAGAATGGCAGATGTGGGGTGCTTTGGTTGGCTGAGGTGGTATGCGAAGAAAGAGAGTCATGGAGAGTGGTTTAGTGAAGAGAGAAGAGATGGTGCAAACTTCGAGTTCCTTTCTTCAAAAATACTACCTACCTCTCCTTTTTTCTCAACTTCGTTAATCCCACACACACTTAGACACCCCAGCCTGAGACTTCGAGGAGGATGAGCACTCCCCGCGTGACTCCTTCTGTTTCCACTTTTAGAAAGGGGAAACATATATATATATATATATATATATATATATATATATATATATATATATATATATATATATATATATATATATTATTATATTTATTATACTTTGTCGCTGTCTCCCGCGTTTGCGAGGTAGCGCAAGGAAACAGACGAAAGAAATGGCCCCCCCCCCCCATACACATGTATATACATACGTCCACACACGCAAATATACATACCTACACAGCTTTCCATGGTTTACCCCAGACGCTTCACATGCCTTGCTTCAATCCACTGACAGCACGTCAACCCCGGTATACCACATCGCTCCAATTCACTCTATTCCTTGCCCTCCTTTCACCCTCCTGCATGTTCAGGCCCCGATCACACAAAATCTTTTTCACTCCATCTTTCCACCTCCAATTTGGTCTCCCTCTTCTCCTTGTTCCCTCCACCTCCGACACATATATCCTCTTGGTCAATCTTTCCTCACTCATCCTCTTCATGTGCCCAAACCACTTCAAAACACCCTCTTCTGCTCTCTCAACCACGCTCTTTTTATTTCCACACATCTCTCTTACCCTTACGTTACTCACTCGATCAAACCACCTCACACCACACATTGTCCTCAAACATCTCATTTCCAGCACATCCATCCTCCTGCGCACAACTCTATCCATAGCCCACGCCTCGCAACCATACAACATTGTTGGAACCACTATTCCTTCAAACATACCCATTTTTGCTTTCCGAGATAATGTTCTCGACTTCCACACATTCTTCAAGGTCCCCAATATTTTCGCCCCCTCCCCCACCCTATGATCCACTTCCGCTTCCATGGTTCCATCCGCTGCCAGATCCACTCCCAGATATCTAAAACACTTCACTTCCTCCAGTTTTTCTCCATTCAAACTCACCTCCCAATTGACTTGACCCTCAACCCTACTGTACCTAATAACCTTGCTCTTATTCACATTTACTCTTAAGTTTCTTCTTCCACACACTTTTCCAAACTCAGTCACCAGCTTCTGCAGTTTCTCACATGAATCAGCCACCAGCGCTGTATCATCAGCGAACAACAACTGACTCACTTCCCAAGCTCTCTCATCCCCAACAGACTTCATACTTGCCCCTCTTTCCAAAACTCTTGCATTTACCTCCCTAACAACCCCATCCATAAACAAATTAAACAACCATGGAGACATCACACACCCCTGCCGCAAACCTACATTCACTGAGAACCAATCACTTTCCTCTCTTCCTACACGTACACATGCCTTACATCCTCGATAAAAACTTTTCACTGCTTCTAACAACTTTCCTCCCACACCATATATTCTTAATACCTTCCACAAAGCATCTCTATCAACTCTATCATATGCCTTCTCCAGATCCATAAATGCTACATACAAATCCATTTGCTTTTCTAAGTATTTCTCACATACATTCTTCAAAGCAAACACCTGATCCACACATCCTCTACCACTTCTGAAACCACACTGCTCTTCCCCAATCTGATGCTCTGTACATGCCTTCACCCTCTCAATCAATACCCTCCCATATAATATACCAGGAATACTCAACAAACTTATACCTCTGTAATTTGAGCACTCACTCTTATCCCCTTTGCCTTTGTACAATGGCACTATGCACGCATTCCGACAATCCTCAGGCACCTCACCATGAGTCATACATACATTAAATAACCTTACCAACCAGTCAACAATACAGTCACCCCCTTTTTTAATAAATTCCACTGCAATACCATCCAAACCTGCTGCCTTGCCGGCTTTCATCTTCCGCAAAGCTTTCACTACCTCTTCTCTGTTTACCAAATCATTTTCCCTAACCCTCTCACTTTGCACACCACCTCGACCAAAACACCCTATATCCGCCACTCTGTCATCAAACACATTCAACAAACCTTCAAAATACTCACTCCATCTCCTTCTCACATCACCACTACTTGTTATCACCTCCCCATTTGCGCCCTTCACTGAAGTTCCCATTTGCTCCCTTGTCTTACGCACTTTATTTACCTCCTTCCAGAACATCTTTTTATTCTCCCTAAAATTTAATGATACTCTCTCACCCCAACTCTCATTTGCCCTTTTTTTCACCTCTTGCACCTTTCTCTTGACCTCCTGTCTCTTTCTTTTATACATCTCCCACTCAATTGCATTTTTTCCCTGCAAAAATCGTCCAAATGCCTCTCTCTTCTCTTTCACTAATACTCTTACTTCTTCATCCCACCACTCACTACCCTTTCTAATCAACCCACCTCCCACTCTTCTCATGCCACAAGCATCTTTTGCGCAATCCATCACTGATTCCCTAAATACATCCCATTCCTCCCCCACTCCCCTTACTTCCATTGTTCTCACCTTTTTCCATTCTGTACTCAGTCTCTCCTGGTACTTCCTCACACAGGTCTCCTTCTCAAGCTCACTTACTCTCACCACCCTCTTCACCCCAATATTCACTCTTCTTTTCTGAAAGCCCATACAAATCTTCACCTTAGCCTCCACAAGGTAATGATCAGACATCCCTCCAGTTGCACCTCTCAGCATATTAACATCCAAAAGTCTCTCTTTCGCACGCCTGTCAATTAACACGTAATCCAATAACGCTCTCTGGACATCTCTCCTACTTACATAAGTATACTTATGTATATCTCGCTTTTTAAACCAGGTATTCTCAATCATCAGTCCTTTTTCAGCACATAAATCTACAAGCTCTTCACCATTTCCATTTACAACACTGAACACCCCATATATACCAATTATTCCCTCAACTGCCACATTACTCACCTTTGCATTCAAATCACCCATCACTATGACCCGGTCTCGTGCATCAAAAGCACTAACACACTCATTTAGCTGCTCCCGAAACACTTGCCTCTCTTGATCTTTCTTCTCATGCCCAGGTGCATATGCACCAATAATCACCCACCTCTCTCCATCAACTTTCAGTTTTACCCATATTAATCGAGAATTTACTTTCTTACACTCTATCACATACTCCCACAACTCCTGTTTCAGGAGTATTGCTACTCCTTCCCTTGCTCTTGTCCTCTCACTAACCCCTGACTTTACTCCCCAGACATTCCCAAACCACTCTTCCCCTTTACCCTTGAGCTTCGTTTCACTCAGAGCCAAAACATCCAGGTTCCTTTCCTCAAACATACTACCTATATCTCCTTTTTTCACATCTTGGTTACATCCACACACATTTAGGCACCCCACTCTGAGCCTTCGAGGAGGATGAGCACTCCCCGCGTGACTCCTTCTTCTGTTTCCCATTTTAGAAAGTTAATACAAGGAGGGGAGGATTTCTGGCCCCCCGCGCCCGTCCCCTCTAGTCGCTTTCTACGACACGCGAGGAATACGTGGGAAGTATTCTTTCACCCCTATCCCCAGGGATAATATACATATATATACATACATACACACACACACACACACACACACACACACACACACACACACACACACACACGCACACATACACACACACACACACACACACACACACACACATATATATACATATGAGAAATGTAAGAAACAATTTAGAAAACTGAAACTTCTAGCTTGAAATGAATGAAAAAAAAAAAGAATGTCACATAATGGTTCAACCTCTGGCTATGGAAAAAAGGAAATGTATAATTTATTTACACAAACGTGTAAATATATATATATATATATATATATATATATATATATATATATATATATATATATATATATATATATATATATATATATATATATATATATATATATATATATTTTTTTTTTTTTTTACTTTTTTACCGCTGTCTCCCGCGTTTGCTAGGTAGCGCAAGGAAACAGACGAAAGAAATGGCCCACCCCCCCCCATACACATGTATATACATACGTCCACACACGCAAATATACATACCTACACAGCTTTCCATGGTTTACCCCAGACGCTTCACATGCCTTGCTTCAATCCACTGACAGCACGTCAACCCCGGTATACCACATCGCTCCAATTCACTCTATTCCTTGCCCTCCTTTCACCCTCCTGCATGTTCAGGCCCCGATCACACAAAATCTTTTTCACTCCATCTTTCCACCTCCAATTTGGTCTCCCTCTTCTCCTTGTTCCCTCCACCTCCGACACATATATCCTCTTGGTCAATCTTTCCTCACTCATCCTCTTCATGTGCCCAAACCACTTCAAAACACCCTCTTCTGCTCTCTCAACCACGCTCTTTTTATTTCCACACATCTCTCTTACCCTTACGTTACTCACTCGATCAAACCACCTCACACCACACATTGTCCTCAAACATCTCATTTCCAGCACATCCATCCTCCTGCGCACAACTCTATCCATAGCCCACGCCTCGCAACCATACAACATTGTTGGAACCACTATTCCTTCAAACATACCCATTTTTGCTTTCCGAGATAATGTTCTCGACTTCCACACATTCTTCAAGGTCCCCAATATTTTCGCCCCCTCCCCCACCCTATGATCCACTTCCGCTTCCATGGTTCCATCCGCTGCCAGATCCACTCCCAGATATCTAAAACACTTCACTTCCTCCAGTTTTTCTCCATTCAAACTCACCTCCCAATTGACTTGACCCTCAACCCTACTGTACCTAATAACCTTGCTCTTATTCACATTTACTCTTAAGTTTCTTCTTCCACACACTTTTCCAAACTCAGTCACCAGCTTCTGCAGTTTCTCACATGAATCAGCCACCAGCGCTGTATCATCAGCGAACAACAACTGACTCACTTCCCAAGCTCTCTCATCCCCAACAGACTTCATACTTGCCCCTCTTTCCAAAACTCTTGCATTTACCTCCCTAACAACCCCATCCATAAACAAATTAAACAACCATGGAGACATCACACACCCCTGCCGCAAACCTACATTCACTGAGAACCAATCACTTTCCTCTCTTCCTACACGTACACATGCCTTACATCCTCGATAAAAACTTTTCACTGCTTCTAACAACTTTCCTCCCACACCATATATTCTTAATACCTTCCACAAAGCATCTCTATCAACTCTATCATATGCCTTCTCCAGATCCATAAATGCTACATACAAATCCATTTGCTTTTCTAAGTATTTCTCACATACATTCTTCAAAGCAAACACCTGATCCACACATCCTCTACCACTTCTGAAACCACACTGCTCTTCCCCAATCTGATGCTCTGTACATGCCTTCACCCTCTCAATCAATACCCTCCCATATAATATACCAGGAATACTCAACAAACTTATACCTCTGTAATTTGAGCACTCACTCTTATCCCCTTTGCCTTTGTACAATGGCACTATGCACGCATTCCGACAATCCTCAGGCACCTCACCATGAGTCATACATACATTAAATAACCTTACCAACCAGTCAACAATACAGTCACCCCCTTTTTTAATAAATTCCACTGCAATACCATCCAAACCTGCTGCCTTGCCGGCTTTCATCTTCCGCAAAGCTTTCACTACCTCTTCTCTGTTTACCAAATCATTTTCCCTAACCCTCTCACTTTGCACACCACCTCGACCAAAACACCCTATATCCGCCACTCTGTCATCAAACACATTCAACAAACCTTCAAAATACTCACTCCATCTCCTTCTCACATCACCACTACTTGTTATCACCTCCCCATTTGCGCCCTTCACTGAAGTTCCCATTTGCTCCCTTGTCTTACGCACTTTATTTACCTCCTTCCAGAACATCTTTTTATTCTCCCTAAAATTTAATGATACTCTCTCACCCCAACTCTCATTTGCCCTTTTTTTCACCTCTTGCACCTTTCTCTTGACCTCCTGTCTCTTTCTTTTATACATCTCCCACTCAATTGCATTTTTTCCCTGCAAAAATCGTCCAAATGCCTCTCTCTTCTCTTTCACTAATACTCTTACTTCTTCATCCCACCACTCACTACCCTTTCTAATCAACCCACCTCCCACTCTTCTCATGCCACAAGCATCTTTTGCGCAATCCATCACTGATTCCCTAAATACATCCCATTCCTCCCCCACTCCCCTTACTTCCATTGTTCTCACCTTTTTCCATTCTGTACTCAGTCTCTCCTGGTACTTCCTCACACAGGTCTCCTTCTCAAGCTCACTTACTCTCACCACCCTCTTCACCCCAATATTCACTCTTCTTTTCTGAAAGCCCATACAAATCTTCACCTTAGCCTCCACAAGGTAATGATCAGACATCCCTCCAGTTGCACCTCTCAGCATATTAACATCCAAAAGTCTCTCTTTCGCACGCCTGTCAATTAACACGTAATCCAATAACGCTCTCTGGACATCTCTCCTACTTACATAAGTATACTTATGTATATCTCGCTTTTTAAACCAGGTATTCTCAATCATCAGTCCTTTTTCAGCACATAAATCTACAAGCTCTTCACCATTTCCATTTACAACACTGAACACCCCATATATACCAATTATTCCCTCAACTGCCACATTACTCACCTTTGCATTCAAATCACCCATCACTATGACCCGGTCTCGTGCATCAAAAGCACTAACACACTCATTTAGCTGCTCCCGAAACACTTGCCTCTCTTGATCTTTCTTCTCATGCCCAGGTGCATATGCACCAATAATCACCCACCTCTCTCCATCAACTTTCAGTTTTACCCATATTAATCGAGAATTTACTTTCTTACACTCTATCACATACTCCCACAACTCCTGTTTCAGGAGTATTGCTACTCCTTCCCTTGCTCTTGTCCTCTCACTAACCCCTGACTTTACTCCCCAGACATTCCCAAACCACTCTTCCCCTTTACCCTTGAGCTTCGTTTCACTCAGAGCCAAAACATCCAGGTTCCTTTCCTCAAACATACTACCTATATCTCCTTTTTTCACATCTTGGTTACATCCACACACATTTAGGCACCCCACTCTGAGCCTTCGAGGAGGATGAGCACTCCCCGCGTGACTCCTTCTTCTGTTTCCCATTTTAGAAAGTTAATACAAGGAGGGGAGGATTTCTGGCCCCCCGCGCCCGTCCCCTCTAGTCGCTTTCTACGACACGCGAGGAATACGTGGGAAGTATTCTTTCACCCCTATCCCCAGGGATAATATACATATATATACATACACACACACACACACACACACACACACACACACACACACACACACACACACACGCACACATACACACACACACACACACACACACACACACACATATATATACATATGAGAAATGTAAGAAACAATTTAGAAAACTGAAACTTCTAGCTTGAAATGAATGAAAAAAAAAAAGAATGTCACATAATGGTTCAACCTCTGGCTATGGAAAAAAGGAAATGTATAATTTATTTACACAAACGTGTAAATATATATATATATATATATATATATATATATATATATATATATATATATATATATATATATATATATATATATATATATATATATATATATATATATATATTTTTTTTTTTTTTTTCCTTTTTTTTTTCACCGCTGTCTCCCGCGTTTGCTAGGTAGCGCAAGGAAACAGACGAAAGAAATGGCCCAACCCCCCCCCCATACACATGTATATACATACGTCCACACACGCAAATATACGTACCTACACAGCTTTCCATGGTTTACCCCAGACGCTTCACATGCCTTAATTCAATCCACTGACAGCACGTCAGCCCCGGTATACCACATCGCTCCAATTCACTCTGTTCCTTGCCCTCCTTTCACCCTCCTGCATGTTCAGGCCCCGATCACACAAAATCTTTTTCACTCCATCTTTCCAACTCCAATTTGGTCTCCCTCTTCTCCTTGTTCCCTCCACCTCCGACACATATATCCTCTAGGTCAATCTTTCCTCACTCATCCTCTCCATGTGCCCAAACCACTTCAAAACACCCTCTTCTGCTCTCTCAACCAAGCTCTTTTTATTTCCACACATCTCTCTTACCCTTACGTTACTCACTCGATCAAACCACCTCACACCACACATTGTCCTCAAGCATCTCATTTCCAGCACATCCATCCTCCTGCGCGCAACTCTATCCATAGCCCACGCCTCGCAACCATACAACATTGTTGGAACCACTATTCCTTCAAACATACCCATTTTTGCTTTCCGAGATAATGTTCTCGACTTCCACACATTCTTCAAGGTCCCCAATATTTTCGCCCCCTCCCCCACCCTATGATCCACTTCCGCTTCCATGGTTCCATCCGCTGCCAGATCCACTCCCAGATATCTAAAACACTTCACTTCCTCCAGTTTTTCTCCATTCAAACTCACCTCCCAATTGACTTGACCCTCAACCCTACTGTACCTAATAACCTTGCTCTTATTCACATTTACTCTTAACTTTCTTCTTCCACACACTTTACCAAACTCAGTCACCAGCTTCTGCAGTTTCTCACATGAATCAGCCACCAGCGCTGTGTCATCAGCGAACAACAACTGACTCACTTCCCAAGCTCTCTCATCCCCAACAGACTTCATACTTGCCCCTCTTTCCAAAACTCTTGCATTTACCTCCCTAACAACCCCATCCATAAACAAATCAAACAACCATGGAGACATCACATACCCCTGCCGCAAACCTACATTCACTGAGAACCAATCACTTTCCTCTCTTCCTACACTTACACATGCCTTACATCCTCGATAAAAACTTTTCACTGCTTCTAACAACTTTCCTCCCACACCATATATTCTTAATACCTTCCACAGAGCATCTCTATCAACTCTATCATATGACTTCTCCAGATCCATAAATGCTACATACAAGTCCATTTGCTTTTCTAAGTATTTCTCACATACATTCTTCAAAGCAAACACCTGATCCACACATCCTCTACCACTTCTGAAACCACACTGCTCTTCCCCAATCTGATGCTCTGTACATGCCTTCACCCTCTCAATCAATACCCTCCCATATAATTTACCAGGAATACTCAACAAACTTATACCTCAGTAATTTGAGCACTCACTCTTATCCCCTTTGCCTTTGTACAATGGCACTATGCACGCATTCCGCCAATCCTCAGGCACCTCACCATGAGTCATACATACATTAAATAACCTTACCAACCAGTCAACAATACAGTCACCCCCTTTTTTAATAAATTCCACTGCAATACCATCCAAGTCTGCTGCCTTGCCGGCTTTCATCTTCCGCAAAGCTTTCACTACCTCTTCTCTGTTTACCAAATCATTTTCCCTAACCCTCTCACTTTGTACACCACCTCGACCAAAACACCCTATATCTGCCACTCTATCATCAAACACATTCAACAAACCTTCGAAATACTCACTCCATCTCCTTCTCACATCACCACTACTTGTTATCACCTCCCCATTTGCGCCCTTCACTGAAGTTCCCATTTGCTCCCTTGTCTTACGCACTTTATTTACCTCCTTCCAGAACATCTTTTTATTCTCCCTAAAATTTAATGATACTCTCTCACCCCAACTCTCATTTGCCCTTTTTTTCACCTCTTGCACCTTTCTCTTGACCTCCTGTCTCTTTCTTTTATACATCTCCCACTCAATTGCATTTTTTCCCTGCAAAAATCGTCCAAATTGTTCTCTCTTCTCTTTCACTAATACTCTTACTTCTTCATCCCACCACTCACTACCCTTTCTAATCAACCCACCTCCCACTCTTCTCATGCCACAAGCATCTTTTGCGCAATCCATCACTGATTCCCTAAATACATCCCATTCCTCCCCCACTCCCCTTACTTCCATTGTTCTCACCTTTTTCCATTCTGTACTCAGTCTCTCCTGGTACTTCCTCACACAAGTCTCCTTCCCAAGCTCACTTACTCTCACCACCCTCTTCACCCCAACATTCACTCTTCTTTTCTGAAAACCCATACAAATCTTCACCTTAGCCTCCACAAGATAATGATCAGACATCCCTCCAGTTGCACCTCTCAGGACATTAACGTCCAAAAGTCTCTCTTTCGCACTTCTGTCAATTAACACGTAATCCAATAACGCTCTCTGGCCATCTCTCCTACTTACATAAGTATATTAATGTATATCTCGCTTTTAAACTAGGTATTCCCAATCATCAGTCCTTTTTCAGCACATAAATCTACAAGCTCTTCACCATTTCCATTTACAACACTGAACACCCCATGTATACCAATTATTCCCTCAACTGCCACATTACTCACCTTTGCATTCAAATCACCCATCACTATAATCCGTTCTCGTGCATCAAAACCACTAACACACTCATTCAGCTGCTCCCAAAACACTTGCCTCTCTTGATCTTTCTTCTCATGCCCAGGTGCATAAGCACCAATAATCACCCACCTCTCTCTATCAACTTTCAGTTTTGCGAGGTAGCGCAAGGAAACTGACGAAAGAAATGGCCCAACCCACCCCCATACACATGTATATACATACGTCCACACACGCAAATATACATACCTACACAGCTTTCCATGGTTTACCCCAGACGCTTCACATGTCCTGATTCAATCCACTGACAGCACGTCAACCCCGGTATAACACATCGCTCCAGTTCACTCTATTCCTTGCCCTCCTTTCACCCTCCTGCATGTTCAGGCCCCGATCACACAAAATCTTTTTCACTCCATCTTTCCACCTCCAATTTGGTCTCACTCTCCTCCTCGTTCCCTCCACCTCCGACACGTATATCCTCTTGTTCAATCTTTCCTCACTCATTCTCTCCATGTGCCCAAACCATTTCAAAACACCCTCTTCTGCTCTCTCAACCACGCTCTTTTTATTTCCACACATCTCTCTTACCCTTACGTTACTTACTCGATCAAACCACCTCACACCACACATTGTCCTCAAACATCTCATTTCCAGCACATCCATCCTCCTGAGCACAACTCTATCCATAGCCCACGCCTCGCAACCATACAACATTGTTGGATCCACTATTCCTTCAAACATACCCATTTTTGCTTTCCGAGATAATGTTCTCGACTTCCACACATTCTTCAAGGCTCCCAGAATTTTCACCCCCTCCCCCACCCTATGATCCACTTCCGCTTCCATGGTTCCATCCGCTGCTAGATCCACTCCCAGATATCTAAAACACTTCACTTCCTCCAGTTTTTCTCCATTCAAACTCACCTCCCAATTGACTTGACCCTCAACCCTACTGTACCTAATAACCTTGCTCTTATTCACATTTACTCTTAACTTTCTTCTTTCACACACTTTACCAAAATCAGTCACCAGCTTCTGCAGTTTCTCACATGAATCAGCCACCAGCGCTGTATCATCAGCGAACAACAACTGACTCACTTCCCAAGCTCTCTCATCCTCAACAGACTTCATACTTGCCCATCTTTCCAAAACTCTTGCATTGACCTCCCTAACAACCCCATCCATAAACAATGGGAGGTTTGGGCTCAACTCTATAAAATGATTTCTTTGCTAACTTAAGGGATTTATCAATGAAAGATCTAGGGTACTTGAACTTAGATCCAATAGAATATGTATTCTCAAACTCATCATCAATTAACTCTGGCCTCCAAATACGTAATGCCCTAAGGAACATAATTGAAATGATAATAATTTAACTCTGTTATGTTGAGTTGAGTTATAATGGATATATGAGCATACATTGGTGGGTTTTCTGTATATGCTAAACTTAAACTTGTTTCCTTGTCTTTGGATCATGCAATCTAAAAATGGTAACATACAATTATTATCATTTTCTACAGCAAATTTGATGGAAGGTACTAAATTGTTAAGTAAGGGGAGAAATATTTGTAAATTTTCATTTGTTGGCCAAAAACAAAGAACATCTTCTACATACCTAAACAAAATTGAATTAGAAGGTAAGATATCCTTTAGAAATTTTGTTTGAAAAAATTCCATATAAAGATTACTTAGTTCAGGTGAAAGAGGGTTACCCATTTCCATACCAAATTTTTGAGCATAATAATCTCTATTGAGTTGAAATAAACAGTCTTTTATAAACAATTTTATCAATTCAATGAAATTAGACTTTTAAATAGGTAAATGAATATCATCCAAGACATCAAATAAATATTCTAAAAGGTTATCAAATGGAACTTTAGTGAAAAGTGAGGAAACATCAAAGTTAACTAGTTTAAAATCAAAATTAACATTGATATTGTTTAGCTTGTTGACTAAATCTACATTGTTCATGATATTATAATTTGACGCCTTACCCACTAAAGGGCTTACTAAAGAAACTAACCATATTGACAATTTGTATGTGATGGAGACTACTGAACTCACTATGATTCTGGAAAATTTTGTTTATGTGTTTTGAAAAGTCCATACATATATGGCAATGAAGGGGACAAAGATGACAAACTTTTGATAAGAGAAATGTTACTTTTCAATAACAACTTCATTTCTTTATTGAAGTGAGAATTAACTGCTTCTAAGGGACTTTTACTAAGTTTAGAATATGTTGTGTTATCATTTAGAACATCATTCATTTTAGATAAATAGTTACTTTTGTCTAAAATCACAACCATTTTAGCCTTATCTGCTTTAGTAATATGTATATCCTTGTCTTTTTTTAAGGTGATAATAGCTCTTATGAATCTCTTAGGGCAATTAGCTTCCACTGGTTTTGACAAACTGGCATACACTAAGCCCTTACAGATATTAATATCATCATTACTTAAATTTCTATATTTTTCTAAATTACAAAAAGACTTTGTGACATCAACACAGCTGCCTTCTCCGTTAGAGCACACATAAATTAAACCATAGCCTAATGCACACAAGGAATCTTTATCTAGTTGTTTATTAGACAGGTTTACCACAAAACATGGGTTTGTGTTCTTGGTCCAGTCGCTGTTTTCAGTAAGATGGTCCAAATTACGATTTAGTGACACTTGTAGCTTATTGCGTTCTTTTCGTAATTCATCATAGCAATAGTCCAACATCCGGTTCTTCCATTGTGTCGGTATTGCCATTTGAAAGGCACGTTTCTTCTCTCTTGAAATGCGAAAAGCTTCCTCCATTGCAAGTTTCTTTAATTCAATGTTTTTCTTTAAAATAATATTTCGAAATTGGTCAAATGGTCGACCAGACAGTTGCAACAAACGTTGAGGTAGGACAGATCTTGGCATCACTTGTTCATCAAGGCATTTCCTAAGGAATTCAAATCGTAACTTCAGTTGGTGAGCCTTGATTAGCGATTTGCAGAAAGCAGTAACGAAAGGAGAAAGTTCAGGACAGCTTGTAGAGAAGGAATACAAGAGCCATGTTGGAATCCATGTTGGAAAGGATCACAATTTTGCGCGTGATCAAGATATTCCTATGAGTCCACGGGGAAAATGAAACACGAAAAGTTCCCAAGTGCACTTTCGTGTAATAATCACATAATCAGGGGAGACACAAGAAAGAAATATAACACTCAGTTGATATACATCGAAGAGACAAAGCTAGGACACCATTTGGTGAACATGTGATTGTCCAAAACATGCAACGAGCGTTCATAAACTTATCATTTTACAAATCTTATCAACAATAAAGTCGTCTAATTTGTATAGACCATCACTAATATTTAAGATTATAATTCTTTGTGTATTTAATAATAGAAGATTCAATGATATTTCTCTTGGTAATAGAGTTAGAGTTAATAACTGAGATGGCGTTACTCCAATCAATACAATGATCATAGTTTTTAACATGATTGAACAAGGCATTTGATTCTTGTCCCGTTCTTATAATAAATTTATGTTGCTTAAGTCTAAATGAAAGAAACTTACCAGTCTGACCAACATAAAATCTATTACAGTTTCCACTAGGAACATTATAGATGCATCCAAGAAAATTTTCTTGTGAATTCCTGATTAATATATTCTTTATAGTATTTATTTTATTCATTTATTTTGCTTTGTTGCTGTCTCCCGCGTTAGCGAAGTAGCGCAAGGAAACAGACGAAAGAATGGCCCAACCCGCCCACATACACATGTATATACATACATATCCACACAAGCAAATATAAATACCTATACATCTCAATGTACACATATATATAACACACACAGACATATACATATATACACATGTACATAATTCATACTGTCTGCCTTTATTTTTTCCTATGGCCACCTCGCCACACATGGAATAACAGCCCCCTCCTGCCTCATGTGTGTGAGGTAGCGCTAGGAAAAGACACCAAAGGCCCCATTCGTTCACACTCAGTCTCTAGCTGTCATGTAATAATGCACCGAAAACACAGCTCCCTTTCCACATCCGGGCCCCACACGACTTTCCATGGCGTACCCCAGAAGATTCACATGCCCTGGTTCAATCCATTGACAGCACGTCAGCCCCGATATACCACATCGTTCCAATGTACTCTATTCCTTGCACGCCTTTCACCCTCCTGCATGTTCAGGCCCCGATCACTCAAAATCTTTTTCACTCCATCTTTCCACCTCCAATTTGGTCTCCCTCTTCTCCTCGTTCCCTCCATCTCTGACATATATATCCTCTTTGTCAATCTTTCCTCACTCATTCTCTCCATGTGGCCAAACCATTTAAAAACATCCTCTTCTGCTCTCTCAACCACACTCTTTTTATTTCCACACACCTCTCTTACCCTTACATTACTTACTCGATCAAACCACCTCACACCACATATTGTCCTGAAACATCTCATTTCCAGCACATCCACCCTACTGCGCACAACTCTATCCATAGCCCACGCCTAGCATCAATACAACATTGTTGGAACCACTATTCCTTCAAACATACCCCTTTTTGCTTTCCGAGATAATGTTCTCGACTTCCAAACATTCTTCAAGGCTCCCAGAATTTTCGCCCCCTCCCCAACCCTATGATCCACTTCCGCTTCCATGGTTCCATCCGCTGCCAGATCCACTTCCAGATATCTAAAACACTTCACTTCCTCCAGTTTTTCTCAATTCAAACTTACCTCCCAATTGACTTGACCCTAAACCATACTGTACCTAATTACCTTGCTCTTATTCTCATTTACTCTTATCTTTCTTGTTTCACACACTTTACCAAACTCAGTCACCAGCTTCTGCAGTTTCTCATATGAATCAGCCACCAGCGCTGTATCATCAGCGAACAACAACTGACTCACTTCCCAAGCTCTCTCATCCCCAACAGACTTCATACTTGCCCCTCTTTCCAAAACTCTTGCATTCACCTTCCAAACAACCCCATCCATAAACAAATTAAACAACCATTGAGATATCACACACCCCTGCCGCAAACCTACATTCACTGAGAACCAATCATTTTCCTCTCTTCCTACACGTACACATGCCTTACATCCTCGATAGAAACTTTTCACTGCTTCTAACAACTTGCCTCCCACACCATATATTCTTAAAACCTTCCACAGAGCATATCTATCAACTCTATCATATCCCTTCTCCAGATCCATAAATGCTACATACAAATCCATTTGCTTTTCTAAGTATTTCTCACATACATTCCTCAAAGCAAACACCTGATCCACACATCCTCTACCACTTATGAAACCACACTGCTCTTCCCCAGTCTGATGCT
The DNA here is from genome assembly GCF_036320965.1 of Panulirus ornatus. Classification (NCBI taxonomy): domain Eukaryota; kingdom Metazoa; phylum Arthropoda; class Malacostraca; order Decapoda; family Palinuridae; genus Panulirus; species Panulirus ornatus. The sequence goes on from NC_092225.1 coordinate 5,403,286, forward strand.
CTGTACATACCTTCACCCTCTCAATCAATACCCTCCCATATAATTTACCAGGAATACTCAACAAACTTATACCTCTGTAATTTGAGCACTCACTCTTATCTCCTTTGTCTTTGTACAATGGAACTATGCAAGCATTCCGCCAATCCTCAGGCACCTCACCATGAGTCATACATACATTAAATAACCTTACCAACCAGTCAACAATACAGTCACCCCCTTTTTTAATAAATTCCAATGCAATACCATCCAAACCTGCTGCCTTGCCGGCTTTCATCTTCCGTAAAGCTTTTACTACCTCTTTTCTATTTACCAAATCATTTTCCCTAACCCTCTCACTTTGCACACCACCTCGACCAAAATACCCTATATCTGCCACTCTATCGTCAAACACATTCAACAAACCTTTAAAATACTCACTCTATCTCCTTCTCACATCATCACTACTCGTTATCACCTCCCCATTAGCCACCTTCACTGAAGTTCCCATTTGCTCCCTTGTCTTACGCACTTTATTTACCTCCTTCCAAAACATCTTTTTATTCTCCCTGAAATTTAATGATTCTCACTCCAACTCTCATTTGCCCTCTTTTTCACCTCTTGCACCTTTCTCTTTACCTCCTGCCTCTTTCTTTTATACCTCTCCCACTCATTTGCATTTTTTCCCTGCAAAAATCGTCCAAATACCTCTATCTTCTCTTTCACTAATAATCTATCTTCTTCATCCGCCTTCTACGACACGTGAGGAATGCGTGGGAAGTATTCTTTCTCCCCTATCCCCAGGGATATTATTATTGTAGCTAAAGGCAACATTTACATTAAAGAATTTAAGCAACATGGGAAGTAAAGTGAAATCATTAATAAAAGGGAGAACTAAAAGATTCTTGGTGTCAATGGGAGGTTTGGACTCAACTCTATAAAATGATTTCTTTAACTTAAGGGATTTATCAAAGAAAGATCTAGTGTATTTAAACTTAGATCCAATAGAATATATATTCTCAAACTCATCATCAATAAACTCTGGACTCCAAATACGTAATGCCCTAAGGAACATAGATTGAAATGATGATAATTCAACTCTGTCATGTTGAGATGAGTTATAATGGATACATGAGCATACATTGGTGGGTTTTCTGTATATGCTAAACTTAAACTTGTTTCCTTGTCTATGGATCATGAAATCTAAAAAAGGTAATATAACATTATTTTCATTTTCTACAGTAAATTTGATGGAAGGTACTAAATTGTTAAGTAAGAGGAGAAATATTTATAAATTTTCATTTGTTGGCCAAACACAAAGAACATCATCTACATAACTAAACTTAATTGCATTAAAAGGTAAGGTATCCTTTAGAAATTTTGTTTCAAAAAATTCCATGTAAAGATTACTTAGTACAGGTGAAAGATGGTTACCCATTGCCATACCAAACTTTTGAGCATAATAATCTACAGTGAATTGAAATACACAGTCTTTTATGCACAATTTTATCAGTTCAATGAAATTAGACTTTGATACTGGTAAATGAATATCATCCAAGACATCAAATAAATATTCTAAAAAGTCATCAACTGAAACTTCAGTGAAAAGTGAGGAAACATCAAAGCTAACTATTTTGAAATCAAAATTATCATTGACATTGTTTAGCTTGTTGACTAAATCTACATTGTTCATAATATTAGAATTTGATACCTTACCCACTAAAGGGCTTAATAAAGAAACTAGCCATTTTGACAATTTGCAGTCCAGAGTTTATTGATGATGAGTTTGAGAATATATATTCTATTTGATCTAAGTTAAAGTACCCAAGATCTTTCATTGATAAATCCCTTAAGTTAGCAAAGAAATCATTTTATAGAGTTGAGCCCAAACCTCCCATTGACATCAAGAATCTTTTAGTTCTCCCTTTTAACAATAATTTTACTTTGCTTCCCATGTTTCTTAAATCCTTTAATGTAAATGTTGCCTTTAGCAACAGTAATACTATAAAGAAAATATAAATCAGGAATTAACCAGAAAATTCTCTTGCTTGAATCTATAAAGTTCTTTGTGGAAACTGTGAAAAATATTATGTTGGTCAGACTGGTAAGGATTATTCTGTTAGACTTAAGCAACATAGATATAGCATAAGAACGGGACAAGAATCAAATGCCTTGTTTAATCATGTTTAAAACTATGATCATTGTATTGAATGGAGTAACGCCTTCTCAGTTATTAACTCTAACTCTATTACCAAGAGAAATATCATTAAATATTCTAATACTAAATACACAAATAATTATAATCTTGATATTAGTGATGGTCTATATAAATTAGATGACTTTATTGTTGATAAGATTTGTAAAATGATAAGTTTATGAACGCTCGTTGTATGTTTTGGACAATCACATGTTTACCAAATGGCGCCCTAGCTCCGTCTCTTCGATGTATACCAACTGAGTGTTATATTTCTCTCTTGCGTCTCCCCTGATGATGTGATTATTACACGAAAGTGCACTTGGGAACTTTTCGTGTTCCATTTTCCCCGTGGACTCAGAGGAATATCTTGATTACGCGCAACATTGTGATCCTTCACATACCATCCAAACCTGCTGCCTTGCCGGCTTTCATCTTCCGCAAAGCTTTTAATACCTCTTCTCTGTTTACCAAATCATTTTCCCTAACCCTCTCACTTTGCACACCACCTCGACCAAAACACCCTATATCTGCCACTCTATCATCAAACACATTCAACAAACCTTCAAAATACTCACTCCATCTCCTTCTCACATCACCACTACTTGTTATCACCTCCCCATTTGCACCCTTCACTGAAGTTCCCATTTGCTCCCTTGTCTTACGCACTTTATTTACCTCCTTCCAGAACATCTTTTCATTCTCCCTAAAATCTAATGATACTCTCTCACCCCAATTTTCATTTGCCCTCCCTTTCACCTCTTGAACCTTTCTCTTGACCTCCTCTCTCTTTCTTTTATACATCTCCCACTCAATTGCTTTTTTTCCCTGCAAAAATTGTCGAAATGCCTCTCTCTTCTCTTTCACTAATAATCTATCTTCTTCATCCCACCACTCACTACCCTTTCTAATCAACCCACCTCCCACTCTTCTCATGACACAAGCATCTTTTGCGCAAGCCATCACTGATTCCCTAAATACATCACATATATATTGGTATATATATATATATATATATATATATATATATATATATATATATATATATATATATATATATATATATATATATATATATATATATATATATATATATATATATATATATATATATATATATATATATATGTATATATATACATATATACACCAATGTCATATGGGAGGGTATTGATTGAGAGGGTGAAGGCATGTACAGAGCATCAGATTGGGAAGAGCAGTGTGGTTTCAGGAGTGGTAGAGGTTGTGTGGATCAGGTGTTTGCTTTGAAGAATGTATGTGAGAAATACTTAGAAAAACAAATGGATTTGTATGTAGCATTTATGGATCTGGAGAAGGCATATGATAGAGTTGATAGAGATGCTCTGTGGAAGGATTTAAGAATATATGGTGTGGGAGGCAAGCTGTTAGAAGCAGTGAAAAGTTTTTATCGAAGATGTAAGGCATATGTACCTGTAGGAAGAGAGGAAAGTGATTGGTTCTCAGTGAATGTAGGTTTCCGGCAGGGGTGTGTGATGTCTCCATGGTTGTTTGATTTTTTTATTGATGGGGTTGTTAGGGAGGTGAATGCAAGAGTTTTGGAAAGAGGGGCAAGTATGCAGTCTGTTGTGGATGAGAGAGCTTGAGAAGTGAGTCAGTTGTTGTTCGCTGATGATACAGCGCTGGTGGCTGATTCATGTAAGAAACTGCAGAAGCTGGTGACTGATTTTGGTAAAGTGTGTGAAAGAAAAAATTCTGGGAGCCTTGAAGAATGTTTGGAAGTCGAGAACATTATCTCGGAAAGCAAAAATGTGTATGTTTGAAGGAATGGTGGTTCCAAAAATGTTGTATTGTTGCGAGGCGTGGGCTATGGATAGAGTTATGCGTAGGAGGGTGGATGTGCTGAAAATAAGATGTTTGAGGACATTATGTGGTGTGAGGTGGTTTGATCGAGTAAGTAATGTATGGGTGAGAGAGATGTGTGGAAATAAAAAGAGTATGGTTGAGAGAGCAGAAGAGGGTGTTTTGAAATGGTTTGGTCACATGGAGAGAATGAGTGGGGAAAGATTGACCAAGAGGATATATGTGTCAGAGGTGGAGGGAACGAGGAGAAGTGGGAGACCAAATTGGAGGTGGAAAGATGGAGAGAAAAAGATTTTGAGTGATCGGGGCCTGAACATGCAGGAGGGTAAGAGGCCTGCAAGGAATAGAGTGAATTGAAACGATGTGATATACCGGGGTCAACGTGCTGTCAGTGGATTGAACCAGGGCATATGAAGCGTCTGGGGTAAACCATGGAAAGTGTGTGGGGCCCGGATGTGGAAAGGGAGCTGTGGTTTCGGTGCATTAATACATGACAGCTAGAGACTTAATGTGAACGAATGGGGCCTTTCGTGTCTTTCCTAGCGCTACCTCGCACACAAGGGGGTTGGAGCGGGTTGTTATTCCATGTGTGGCGAGGTGGCGATGGGAACAAATAAAGGCAGACAATATGAATTATGGGCATGTGTATATATGTATATGTCTGTGTGTGTATATATATGTGTACATTGAGATGTATAGGTATATATATTTGCGTGTGTGGACGTGTATGTATATACATGTGTATGTTTGCGGGTTGGGCCATTCTTTCGTCTGTGTCCTTACGCTACCTCGCTAACGCGGGAGACAGCGACAAAGCAAAATAAAAAATAATAGAAATAATATACCAATGTATATGTATACATTTCTCCCCTATCCCAGGGGATAGGGGAGAAAGAATACTTCCCACGCATTCCTCACGTGTCTTAGAAGGCGACTAAAGGGGACGGGAGCGGGGGGACAGAAACACTCCCCTCCTTATATTTTGACTTTCTAAAAGGGGAAACAGAAGAAGGAGTCACGCGGGGAGTGCTCATCCTCCTCGAAGGCTCAGACTGGGGTGTCTAAATGTGCGTGGATGTAACCAATATGAGAAAAAAGGAGAGATAGGTAGTATGTTTGAGGAAAGGAACATGGATGTTTTGGCTCTGAGTGAAACGAAGCTCAAGGGTAAAGGGGAGGAGTGATTTGTGAATGTCTTGGGAGTAAAGTCAGGGGTTAGTGAGAGGACAAGAGCTAGGAAAGGAGTAGCACTACTCCTGAAACAGGAGCTGTGGGAGTATGTGATAGAGTGTAAGAAAGTAAATTCTAGATTAATATGGGTAAAACTGAAAGTTGATGGAGAGAGATGGGTGATTATTGGTGCTTATGCACCTGGGAATGAGAAGAAAGATCATGAGAGGCAAGTGTTTTGGGAGCAGCTGAATGAGTGTGTTAGTGGTTTTGATGCACAAGACCGGGTTATAGTGACGGGTGATTTGAATGCAAAGGTTAGTATTGTGTCAGTTGAGGGAATAATTCGTATACATATACATATTTGGGAGCAGCTGAAGGAGTGTGTTAGTGGTTTTGATGCAAAAGACCATGTTATAGTGATGGGTGATTTGAATGCAAAGGTGAGTAATGTGGCAGTTGAGGGAATAATTGCTATGCGTGGGGTGTTCAGTGTTGAAAATGGAAATGGTGAAGAGCTTGTGGATTTTTGTGCTGAGAAAGGACTGGTGATTGGGAATACCTGGTTTAAAAAGCGAGATATACATAAGTATACGTATGTAAGTAGGAGAGATGGCCAAAGAGCATTATTGGATTATGTGTTAATTGATAGGCGCGCGAAAGAGAGACTTTTGGAAGTTAATGTGCTGAGAGGTGCAGCTGGAGGGATGTCTGATCATTATCTTGTGGAGGCGAAGGTGAAGATTTGTAGGGGTTTTCAGAGAAGAAGAGAGAATGTTGGGGTAAAGAGAGTGGTGAGAGTAAATGAGCTTGGGAAGGAGACTTGTGTGAGGAAGTACCAGGAGAGACTGAGTACAGAATGGAAAAAGGTGAGAGCAAAGGAGGTAAGGGGAGTGGGGGAGCTATGGGATGTATTTAGGGAAACAGTAATGGCTTGCGCAAAAGATGCTTGTGACATGAGAAGAGTGGGAGGTGGGCTGATTAGAAAGGGCAGCGAGTGGTGGGATGAGGAAGTAAGATTATTAGTGAAAGAGAAGAGAGAGGCATTTGGACGATTTTTGCAAGGAAAAAATGAAAATGAGTGGGAGTTGTATAAAAGAAAGAGGCAGGAGGTCAAAAGAAAGGTGCAAGAGGTGAAAAAGTGGGCCAATGAGAGTTGGGGTGAGAGCGTATCATAAAATTTTAGGGAGAATTAAAAGATGTTCTGGAAGGAGATAAATAAAGTGCATAAGACAAGGGAGCAAATGGGAACTTCAGTGAAGGGGGCTAATGGGGAGGTGATAACAAGAAGTGGTGATGTGAGAAGGAGATAGAGTGAGTATTTTGAAGGTTTTTTGAATGTGTTTGATGATAGAGTGGCAGATTTAGTGTGTTTTGGTCGAGGTGGTGTGCAAAGTGAGAGGGTTAGGGAAAATGATTTGGTAAACAGAGATAAGGTACTAAAAGCTTTTCGGAAGATGAAAGCTAGCAAGGTAGCAGGTTTGAATGGTATTGCAGTGGAATTTATTAAAAAAGGGGGTGACTGTATTGTTGACTGGTTGGTAATGTTATTTAATGTATGTATGATTCATGGTGAGGTGCCTGATGATTGGCGGAATGCTGCATAATGCCACTGTACAAAGGCAAAGGGGATAAGAGTGAGAGCTCAAATTACAGAGGTATAAGTTTGATGTGTATTCCTGGGAAATTATATGGGAGGGTATTGATTGAGAGGGTGAAGGCATGTACAGAGCATCAGATTGGGGAAGAGCAGTGTGGTTTCAGAAGTGGTAGAGGATATGTGTATCAGGTGTTTGCTTTGAAGAATGTATGTGAGAAATACGTAGAAAAGCAAATTGATTTGTATGTAGTATTTATGGATCTAGAGAAGGCATATGATAGAGTTCATAGAGATGCTCTGTGGAAGATATTAAGAATAAATGGTGTGGGAGGCAAGTTGTTACAAGCAGTGAAAAGTTTTTATCGAGGATGTAATGCATGTGTACGTGTAGGAAGAGAGGAAAGTGATTGGTTCTCATTGAATAATAGGTTTGCGGCAGGAGTGTGTGATGTCTCCATGGTTGTTTAATTTGTTTATGGATGGGGTTGTTAGGGAGGTGAATGCAAGTTTTGGAAAGAGGGGCAAGTATGCAGTCTGTTGTGGATGAGAGAGCTTGGGAAGTGGGTCAGTTGTTTTTC
>NC_092225.1:5410745-5428245 GCF_036320965.1 Panulirus ornatus
CGAGCACGTCGGTATGACCCCTTGAACCAACTTATATAAGACCTCATTCGTACGACGACATGAACCTTGATCACGAAGATACGACCCTTGAGCGATACAACATAAACCTTAACGTTGACGACCTGGCCTTTGACCTGACCCTTAAGGATCAGATCAAAGGTCACGCCATCGCACCTGAGGGTCATATCATCGTGTTCAAGGCATTAGAAGAAGTTACCGAAGACAGTGTTCAGACTTTTTCTCACTCGTTGCACGATATGCACAGTTCTCCAAAACGTGTGTCAAGTTTTTATTATTCATGTGATCATGATCATTAAGGAGCTTAGAGACTCCGTAATGGTTTACCCAGGATTCACGATGAAAGGATTCAGATAAAAACTCTGAAGTGGAGAACATCCAATATACAACCTCAGCTGCTTTCACTACTGACAAATCGTGGTCAAAGGCCTCTCTGAAGGATCTCTTCAAAGCTAATGCAAAGTCCCAACGCATCCTTTCTCCGTATGTCATCCTCGAAACCCCGGTGTTCATTGTCTCACACGCATCGGGGTTGAATAGGTCTGGAAGATTTCTGACTGACATGTGATGCTATTTTCATTATGTTTGAAAAATTAACTAATTCAGTGTACTCACGCATGAGATCCGGCATACGAAGAAAAGCTTACTTCATGATATCATGACACCTTGTCCCTGGTGCATGACTGAAACGTCAGCTGCAGCTGACACTCTATTCTAACATCATGATCAATCATGAACACATTACTCAATTTAGCAAGATGGTGGAGACCCTCACAGTATATGTTCAGTATGCACGAGTTTCCACTTATTCAGTTCGTAATGAAGTTGTCATGTTGAGTACTATGAGATTTTGGAACAGAGATCTGGAATACTATGTTTTAACCTGAGATACAAATTGAGTTCCCATTGAAGAAGAGAATGCACGACACCAATAGGCTTCTGTGAACTTATATCATGATATACATCAAGCACACGTCAAGATGATTGACCCATGGACAAGATAGAGCTTCCGGCTGTCCGTACTGGAAAGACAAAAAAGACGTTTCCTTACCTAAGGTAGGTTAAATAGTTAGCAAGAACAACTTGGAATCAAACACTATGACTAACAATGTATGTTCCAATTTGCGATCGCAATCTTTCTTCCAGAACCGGTCAAGCGAAGGCTAGAGTTAGTTGGAACATGGTAATACTGATGTCTGGATTACTCTCGTACTTGTGTGATGGATATTTTTCTTTACGTTCGCTGAGACGGCACAGGTAACTGAAGCCCTAATCGGGGCCGTATTATGTTAACGCTACATACCTACTCTAGCCTGAGCCAGTTGCCCATTTCAACGACCAGCCTCTAAGGGTTGAATGACCGGATGGATTGACTGTGTACCGACTGTCGCGACCAGGATTCGATCCTATGCGCTCGACCCTAGGCGGTCCGTGAACGCGTCAAGGCCAGGAACACTGACCGCTACACCAATGAGGTACATAGATGTCGACCGATTCGTTAAATCTTAAAATCTTTTGTCACTGGTTATGTCAACAGTGATGGAGGAACCAGTTAGTCATCGCCTATATATCACAAACCACCACGAATAGACTGACGCTAAATAAGTTTATGCTTCCAAAATAGTAAAGCTTTTAGAACATTAGTCTAAACTTCACCAGAGGTGAGGTCAGTTTGAATCTAGCGCCATCTAAGCTGTGTGTATGTGTGTGTGTGTGTGTGTGTGTGTGTGTGTGTGTGTGTGTGTGTGTGTGTGTGTGTGTTTGTGTGCGTATGTGTGTGTGTGTGTGTGCGTGTGTGTGTTCCCACTTGAAAGTTACGGGAAGAGAGATTTGCACTTGTGTTGCCCGTCTCGTAAGGCTGTACCATGTCTTTATTCCTCTCTGTTTGTAGACATCCACCTACCCATCCACACACACACATACATACCAGCTTAACTTAGTTACCAATTCATCAACCTTCCATAAGGGGGATGAATACCTGGCTGTGTACGGGCTGACTGCTGCTCCCAGGTGAGTACTTGCTGACTCATGATCAGTCACACCCAAGTATGTGTGTGTGTGTGTGTGTGTGTGTGTGTGTGTGTGTGTGTGCTGTTGTTGTTGTCGTTTTGTGTGTATTTGTATTTCATAAGAGACAATCCTCAGCAGAACACAGTAAAACAAAACTGGTTCTGGCACACAGGATATGTCGTAAAATATCTTCTTAACCATGCTTGCCCTTACCTACTATTAGCTGGATGGGAAATCTTACCACAAAGAGAACAACAGCTTCACGCAACAGCACACTCTCCAAAGTCTGACACAGTAGGTCACAAAAGAGTGTTGCTCGAAAGCCAGACTCATAGAGATACCTATGAGTGGATTGTTAGGGTGAGGACCCTCTGGAGCAGTCCTTTCAACAATTCATGTAAAGTTCCTCCCAACGTAAAAGCAGGTTTACCCCAGATAAGACGGATGGGCCACTCACTGTCAAGACAGCCGACATACTCGTAGACCGTGTTCGCTCTCACTCATTACACCAGGTGTCTACGGTCATCATGCTGGCCTGCCATGCTCCAACCCGTCTCTAAGCCAACTGTCTACAGCCCATCAAGAGCGCATTGCATGTTCTTCCCCCTCTCTAAGCCAGCTGTTTATGGCCAGTCAGAGTATTCCTCCATAGTTTTTTCCGTGTGTAATTTACGCGACTACCATGTAACTGGCCGCCTCCAACCATCATCTATAAAAAGTGTTAATTATGTTTTGACAGGCGAGCACTATCTGCTCCTCCCATCACCCTCGCCAGGTTAAAGCGTGCCAGCATGTTTGACTCCCTCGCCATTCGTCTCTGTCATTCCTCGTACCTCTAAGTCTGGAAGTAAAACTTTAATGCATTCCTAGAGTACTTGTATTTTATGGTCTTCAGTGAGCAACGAGAGGTAGTCTACAGCGATAAAATCTCGACCTCATCCCTCCAGCATTGCTTTATTACCGTGTTTTCTTTGTCGTTACAAGCAGTCTGTTCTGTGAATGCATCGTGTCCAGTATTGGAGGACAAAGGTTTTTTTATTGCTAGCCCTTGGCTTGCCCTGCCTGCGTGCCACACCCAGCAGTCAAGGTAGCCCAGCGCTGCCACACAAGCTACCATCACGAACAATCCATCACAGACCTGCCGCCACCCCACTTGCATGACGAACTCTCCTCAGTCGCAACTTGTGGGATCGTGACCTTGCCCGTGCCAGCTAAACGCTATGAATGGTTAGTGGGGTTTGTTCTGGGCTGTGGGGGAGTGGAGTTATGGGATGTGTAGGACTAGAATGACATATGCTATGTTTGGCCTATTGTGCTTAAAGAGGGTTCTGGGCCTAGTTAGGTTAGGATGATGAGTGATATGCTGACCCTAATGTGTTCTGCGATGCATTTGACTGAATATCCATAGTCATAGCAGGCTCTGCAATGTTCTATCGAGAGAGGGAGGAGGCCAGGTGCTGTGTTGTTATATAGGTTGTATATAAGGTGCTGAATCAGGAGGCATAGGTGATCTCGACATTGTTGAGTCAGCAATTTGCCGGGATAGTGGGTATTAGTGATATGCTCGGCTTGGGGGAGCTGTGCGTGTCAAAGGAAATTTTTTTAGCTGCGTTTTGCCAATAGAGGAGGGATTTATGATACACCGAGACAGTATGTTTCTACCGTGCTTTCATAGAGGGATATGTTCTATGCTAAGCTAAGGGTTATCTGCTGTGCCGAGGTGGAGGAATTTCTGCCTTGCCCTGACAGGGTAATATTTAGGATTTAGAGCAGAAAAGTATCTATGTTGGGACGAGCTGGAGGGGTCATCATGAATTTCTCCGTTATATTCCGTCAGCTGATTTGGATCCATCATGGATCAGTCCAGTAAAGTCTATTACTTTTTCTTACTGTGACCGATTTGGCAAAGGTAAATAACGTGCCTCATTCAAAGCCATCTTGGGCGAAAGAGAAAAGTTACAGGAAAAATAGAAAAATAATAAGGTCTCAGCAAGTGCTTGCAGATCTTACTATTAAAGGAAGAAATGGTATTTGAAGGAGAAAAGACGAGAGAAGGAAGAGAATTTCACATCTTAGCTGTTCAAAGGAAGAAAGCGACAGAACAACTGCCAATCCTCTTTGAGTGGCTGTTCTCCACACAGGAATTGTGGTAGGAAGGTTGAAGAGAGGTGATACCAAGAAACACCAATGAGACGGAAGGCTTTTGATTCCACTCCAGGTAACAGAGAGGTGCTGGATGGGTACTACATACGTAGGAGAATGGAACCTTTATAGATGTGAATCAACTACTCAGTAGAAAAATGATTACGGCACCTATACAATACTCCCAGCTTTGGGAAGCAGACTATGTGATGTTGATTATGTGAGGTTTCCTGGTTAGAGTAGAGATTTTTTATTTGTGCCGATAACATAAGCTAGGTTATGGTGAACTCCATGTTTATCCTGTGGAAGGCAGCGGAAAAGGACTACACAGATCCCAAATGGCCTTCCTCAAAGCCCAGTGATTTGATATTCATTACATAAATTGTTACAAATATTGGTTTGTTACATAAACTTCAGTACATACATTACATCGTCTTTCATGTGGCAATTTTTGTCAACCAGATGCAAAAAGCGGATGCTGTCTTAGAATTTCACGCATCTTGTTATTTATTAACAATAAGGTGCTGCGACGTTTCTTGCAGGGTTTGTTTAAGCATATCACTAAAGTGCTCTCTTTTCTCATATTCTAAGGTATAGTATTATAGTGTGTCTTCATACATCTTTCCGCAAACTTTTCAATTTACAAGACTAGCACTTTCAGATAGGCCAAAGCGCCACTAATGCATATAGCCTAACATCAATATTGCAATAACAAGATCTTGTAGATCTTGTAATCTGCTGATTTTATAACTTACTCCATATACATGTTTCACTTTACATATTTCACCGCGTTGAAAATCATTTTATTTATGCTTATCTGAACTCCTTTATCTGCTTCAAAGAGATTTATAAACTCATTTCCAATTCCATTGGTGAGGTTAATAACAGACAACCCAAAGTTGTTTTCAACAGCTTCTTTACTAAGTGCAAACTTGGCTAAAGGATCAACTTCATCGTGTTCATGGAGGCCTGTGTGACACGGAATTCCTAAATAATTTTTCCTAGAATGGTATAAAGAAAAAAGTACGTTTTAATACTTCAATTTGACAGGGTTACTGCTTCCCCAACCCGAAAGAGTGCGCAGGTCCGAAGTGAGAGAGGAAATATAAGTACGAGAAAAAGAACGAATATTACAGGGATGTGCAAAGGAAAAGTGAGTAGAAGAATGTAGAGAAGAAGCATCAGTATAAGGGCACACATAGGTGAAAGTAGAAAAAAGAAGGTCATTTACTGAGAGAAGAAATAGAGTAGGCGATAGGACAGAGGTGAGGAACACCACTGTTGATAGGATAGGAGGAGAAAGGCGCTCCATCGATGACTACTGCGATGGAACGGACTGAAAGGAAACTATGCATTGAAAACAGAGAGAAGCAGTGGGACCAATAAAAGAGATTTAGAAAGCAAAGACGTATACCACACCCTGCCAAATGCTATGGACATGACGAGTTTTACCCCATTCTCTGAGAGAGGAGGACCTGAGGTGAGTCATATTGGAGCGATCACCATTAGACTTAGCACTGTGAAGTACATACTAGTGATATGAAAGAAGGAAATGGTATTATGTCTTTGAGAAATTGAGATCTCAGCATAGTTTCAAAGACTTTAGAGAAAGCAGAAGTGAGATTGATAGGATGGTAATTGGAGGGGTTTGAGCGGCCTCCTGTTTTAAGGATGGGCTGAACCAAGGCGTGCATCCAAGTGAAAGGAAGAGTGTGGGCTTTTAGACAGACGCGAAACAAGAGAGCAAGGATTAGTGCTAGTTCAGAGGCACACTCCCTTTGAACACGGTTATGCAATCTGAGCCATACGTCTTGTCTACGTGGACCAGGAAATGTACCTGGAAAACCCTACCCAAAGAGAATATAGGTGATGGCATAGGCAAAGAGGGAGAAGTAGGAGGATTAGAATCTGAATAATCTGAAGTCAAGTTAAAGGAAAACAAAGAAAAAGAGTTAACTATAGATTTGATAAGGTCGGAAAAGAGGGAGAGAGGTTGATTTACATAAGTTGTTGGAGATAGATCCTATTGCGTAAGGACAAAAAAAAAAAACTCAGTAGAAGATATCAAGTCAGCACATTTTCTTTTATGGTAAGTGCTGTTGGCTTTTTGTAATGATTCCGAGAAGAAATGAAAGCAGAATGAGTTCCTGGGTTGGGGAATATTTTATTGTCCGGAATGTACCGACCCTGACGCAACGGGCTTCAGAACAGAGGCAATGAGACTACGATTAAGGAGAAAATGGGATATACGACTCCATCCCAGCCAAAATAACCTCACTGCGCATTCACCACAACACGAGGCATCCCGACTAGAGAGGAAGCACCCATCCCAAGGGAAGTAAATGAACAAGCTCACTCAAAGTGGCAAAGTTAGCGCCTCGAGGGGAGGATAGGAAATGGACGTGCCCAACTGGAAGTAAGACTAGTCAGAGGACCCTAAAGGGGCAGAAATGGTGTATGTGTAATAGAAGGATTCAAGGCTTAAAACGAGATCAATTGTGTTAGAAGAGTGGTCGTAAAAGTCAGGAACGTGAAGAGGGTGTTTCATTAATTGTTCCATATCGTTAAGGAAAGAAAAAAAAGGTCTCTGCTCCATCGTCATCGTCCTATTTACAGTTTGATCAATCCTCGTTTAGTACGTTGAAATTCCCTGCATAGAGGACGTGTGGATGAGGAGAGAGCAGCTCCGTGGCACGCAGTAAAGTAGCCGAAAAGTTGAACATAATTTGAGGAATGGGGGATGGAAGAAACACAAAAACAAGGCGATTGAGGGTAAGGAGATTTTGAGCCTGATGGCATATAGTTAAAAAGCAATAGGTGCTTTGTATTACAATGGGCACAAACTCAACCCTTGGAGCGAAAACAATGATAGAGATTGTGTAGAGGAGGAGCAGACTTAGAATGTCGGAAATCAGAGAGAAACAAAAGATTAGCGGATGATGTAATTAGGTGGTGTTCGACAAAGGAAAGGTTAGAAATAAGATCGCTATTGTTATAAAATTGGAAAGAAAAGAAATCCAAGTTGATGAGCTGCATGTCTGGAAATGGGATGGACCCCAGTCGAATTATGGCGGCTGGTGAGACTTGGGCTCAGCCCAAAATCTCTCCACCGTTGGCGGCACTCCAAAACGACGGCGGAGAGTTCTGTGGTGATTGTAATGCCATGAAGTTTACAGTTTACAAAATTGAAAATAGAAATATATATATACATATATATATATATATATATATATATATATATATATATATATATATATATATATATATATATATATATATATATATATATATATATATATATATATATATATATATTTGGGATGTATTTAGGGAAGCAGCGATGGATTGCGCAAAAGATGCTTGTGGCATGAGAAGAGTGGGAGGTGGGTTGATTAGAAAGGGTAGTGAGTGGTGGGATGAAAAAGTAACATTATTAGTGAAAGAGAAGAGGGAGGCATTTGGACGATTTTTGCAGGGAAAAAATGCAATTGAGTGGGAGATGTATAAAAGAAAGAGACAGGAGGTCAAGAGAAGGGTGCAAGAGGTGAAAAAGAGGGCAAATGAGAGTTGGGGTGAGAGAGTATCATTAAATTTTAGGGAGAATAAAAAGATGTTCTGAAAGGAGGTAGATAAAGTGCGTAAGACAAGGGAGCAAATGGGAGCTTCAGTGAAGGGTGCAAATGGGGAGGTGATAACAAGTAGTGGTGATGTGAGAAGGAGATGGAGTGCGTATTTTGAAGGTTTGTTGAATGTCTTTGATGATAGAGTGGCAGATATAGGGTGTTTTGGTCGAGGTGGTGTGCAAAGTGAGAGGGTTAGGGAAAATGATTTGGTAAACAGAGAAGAGGTAGTAAAAGCTTTGCGGAAGATGAAAGCCGACAAGGCAGCAGGTTTGGATGGTATTGCAGTGGAATTTATTAAAAAAGTGGGTGACTGTATCATTGACTGGTTGGTAAGGTTATTTAATGTATGTATGACTCATGTTGAGGTGCCTGAGGATTGGCGGAATGCGTGCATAGTGCCATTGTACAAAGGCAAAGGGGATAAGAGTGAGTGCTCAAATTACAGAGGTAAAAGTTTGTTGAGTGTTCCTGGTAAATTATATGGGAGGGTATTGATTGAGAGGGTGAAGGCATATACAGAGCATCAGATTGGGGAAGAGCAGTGTGGTTTCAGAAGTGGTAGAGGATGTGTGGATCAGGTGTTTGCTTTGAAGAATGTATGTGAGAAATACTTAGAAAAGCAAATGGATTTGTATGTAGCATTTATGGATCTGGAGAAGGCATATGATAGAGTTGATAGAGATGCTCTGTGGAAGGTATTAAGAATATATGGTGTGGGAGGCAAGTTGTTAGAAGCAGTGAAAAGTTTTTTATCGAGGATGTAAGGCATGTGCACGTGTAGGAAGAGATGAAAGTGATTGGTTCTCGGTGAATGTAGGTTTGCGGCAGGGGTGTGTGATGTCTCCATGCTTGTTTAATTTGTTTATGGATGGGGTTGTTAGGGAGTTGAATGCAAGAGTTTTGGAAAGAGGGGCAAGTATAAAGTCTGTTGGGGATGAGAGAGCTTGGGAAGTGAGTCAGTTGTTGTTCGCTGATGATACAGCGCTGGTGGCTGATTCATGTGAGAAACTGAAGAAGCTGGTGACTGAGTTTAGTAAAGTGTGTGAAAGAAGAAAGTTAAGAGTAAATGTGAATAACAGCAAGGTAATTAGGTACAGTAGGGTTGAGGGTCAAGTCAGTTGGGAGGTAAATTTGAATGGAGAAAAACTGGAGGAAGTAAAGTGTTTTAGATATCTGGGAGTAGATCTGGCAGCGGATGGAACCATGGAAGCGGAAGTGGATCATAGGGTGGGGGAGGGGGCAAAAATTTTTGAACCATTGAAGAATGTGTGGAAGTCGAGAACATTATCTCGGAAAGCAAAAATGGGTATGTTTGAAGGAATAGTGGTTCCAACAATGTTGTATGGTTGCGAGGCGTGGGCTATGGATAGAGTTGTGCGCAGGAGGATGGATTTGCTGGAAATGAGATGTTTGAGGATAATATGTGGTGTGAGGTGGTTTGATCGATCCCCATTTGCGCCCTTCACTGAAGTTCCCATTTGCTCCCTTGTCTTACGCACTTTATTTACCTCCTTCCAGAACATCTTTTTATTCTCCCTAAAATTTAATGATACTCTCTCACCCCAACTCTCATTTGCCCTCTTTTTCACCTCTTGCACCTTTCTCTTGACCTCCTGACTCTTTCTTTTATACATCTCCCACTCAATTGCTTTAAATATATATATATATATATATATATATATATATATATATATATATATATATATATATATATATATATATATATATATATATATATATATATATATATATATATATATATATATATATATATATATATATATTCTTTCTTTCATACCATTCGCCATTTCCCGCATTAGCGAGGTAGCGCTAAGAACAGAGGACTGGGCCTCAGAGGGAACATTCTCACCTGGCCCCCCTCTCTATTCCTTCTTTTGGAAAATTAAAAAAAAAAAGAGATTGGAGGATTTCCAGCAACCCGCTCCCTCCCCTTTTAGTCGCCTTCTACGACACGCAGGGAATACGTGGGAAGCATTCTCTCTCCCCTAACCCCAGGGATATATATATATATATATATATATATATATATATATATATATATATATATATATATATATATATATATATATATATATATATATATATATATATATATATATATATATATATATATATATATATATTTAATTTTTTTCAATATTATAGTTTGTCGTTGTCCCTCGCGTTAGCGAGTTGGCGCAAGAAAACAGACGAAAGAATGGCCCAACCCACGCACATACACATGTATATACATACACGTACACACACGCACATATACATACCTATACATCTCAACGTATACATATACATATACACACACCGATATACACATGTATATAATTTATACTGTCTGCCCTTATTCATTCTCGTCGCCACCCCGCAACATATGAAATGACAACTCCCTCCCCCCGCATGTGCGCGAGGTAGCGCTAGGAAAAGACAGCAAAGGTCACACTCGTTCACACTCAGTCTCTAGCTGTCATGTATAATGCACCGAAACCACGGCTCCCTTTCCACACCCAGGCCCCAAAAAACTTTCCATGGTTTATCCAAGACGCTTCACATGCCCTGGTTCATTCCATTGATAGCACGTCGACCCTAGTATACCATATCGTTCCAATTCAATCTATTCCTTGCACACCTTTCACCCTTCTGCATATTCAGGCCCCGATCTTTCCATATCCAATTCGGTCACCCACTACTTCTCGTTCCCTCTACATCTGACACATATATCCTCTTGGTCGACCTTTCCTCACTCATTCTCTCCATGTGACCAACCATTCCAAAACACCCTCTTCTGCTCTCTCAACCACACTCTTTTTATTACCACACATATCTCTTACCTTTTCATTACTTACTCGATCAAACCACTTCACACCACGTGTTTTGCTCAAACGTCTCATTTCCAGCCCATCCACCCTCCTCCGCACAACTCTATCTATAACAGACGCCTCGCAACCGTATAACATTGTTCTAACCACTACTCCTTCAAACATATCCATTTTTTACTTTCCAAGATAACGTTCTCGACTTCCACACATTATTCATCGCTCCCAAAACTTTCGGTCCCTCCCTCACCCTATGATTCACTTCCGCTTCCATTGTTCCATCCGCTGCCAAATTCACTACCAGATATCCAAAACACTTCATTTCCTCCAGTTTTTCTCCATTCAAACTTACCTCCCAACTGACTTGTCCCTCAATCCTACTGTGCCTAATAACCTTACTCGTATTTATATTTACTCTCACCTTTCTTCTTTAACACACTTTACCAAACTCAGTCACCAGCTTCTGCAGTTTCTCATCCGAATGAGCCACCAGCGATGTATCATCAGCGAACAGCAACTGACTCACTTCCCAAGTTCTCTGATCCACAACAGACCGCATACTTGCCCCTCTTTCCAGAACTCTTGCATTTACATCCCTAACAACTCCATCCATAAACAAATCAAACAACTATGAAGACATCACGCACCTCTGCCACAAACCAACATTCACTGAGAACCAATCACTTTCTTCTCTTCCTACACGTACACATGCCTTACATCCTCGATAAAAACTTTTCACTGCTTCTAACAACTTGCCTTCCACACTATATATTCTGAATACCTTCTACAAAGCATCTTTATCAACTCTATTATATGCCTTCTCCAGATCCAAAAACGCTACATACAAGTTCATTTGCTTTTCTCAACATTTCTCACATACATTCTTCAAAGCAAACAACTGATCCACGCATTCTTGACCACTTCTGAAACCACACTGCTCTTCCCCAGGAATACTCAACAAACTTATACCTCTGTAATTTGAACACTCACCTTTATCCTCTTTACCTTTGTACGATGATACTATGCAAGCATTCCTTCAATCCTCAGGCACCTCACCATGAGTCATACATACAATGAATAACCTTAACAGCCAGTCAACAATACAGTTACCCCATTTTTTAATAAATTCCACTGCAATACTATCCAAACCCGCTGCCTTGCCGGCTTTCATCTTCCGCAAAGCTTTTACTACCCCTTCTCTCTTTACCAAAATATTCTCCGTAACCCTCCCGCCTTGCACACCACCTCGACCAAAATACCCTATATCTGCCACTCTATCATCAAACACATTCAACAAACCTTCAAAATACTCACTCCATCTCCTTCTCACATCACCACTGCTTGTTATCACCTCCCCATTAGCCCCCTTCACTGAAGTTCCCATTTGTTCCCTTTTCTTACCCAATTTATTTACTTCTTCCAAAACATCTTTTTATTCTCCCTAAAATCCAATGATACTCTCTCACTCCAGCTCAAATTTGCCCTCTTTTTTAACTATTGCACCTTTCTCTTGACCTTCTGCCTCTTTCTTTTATACATCTCCCAGTCGTTTGCATTATTTTTCTGCAAAAATCGTCCAAATGCCCTTTCATTAATAATCCTACCTCTTCATCCCACCACTCAGTACCCTTTCTAATCTGCCTATCTCCCACGCTTCTCATGCCGCAAGCATCTTTTACGCAAACTATCACTGCTTCCCTAAATACATCACATTCCTCCCCCAATCCCCGTACGTCCTTTGTTCTCACCTTTTTGCATTCTGTACTCAGTCTCTCCTGGTACTTCCTTACACAAGTCTCCTTCCCATGCTCACTTACTCTCACCACTCTCTTCACCCCAACATTCTCTCTTCTTTTATGAAAACTTCTATCAATCTTCACCATCGCCTCCACAAGATAATGATCAGACATCCCTCCAGTTGCACCTCTCAGTACATTAACTTCCAAAAGTCTCTCTTTCGCGTTCCTATCAATTAACATGTAATCCAATAACGCTCTCTGGCCATCTCTCCTACTTACATCGGTATACTTATGTATATCTCTCTTTTAAACCAGGTATTCCCAATCACCAATCCTTTTTTCAGCATATAAATCTACAAGCTCTTCACCATTTCCATTTAAACCAATGAACACCCCATGTACACAAATTATTCCCTCAACTGCCACATTACTCACCCTTGCATTCAAATTACCCATCACTATAACCCTGTCTCGTGGATCAAAACTACCAACACACTCATTCAGCTGTTCCCAAAACACTTGCCTCTCTTGATATTTCTTCTCATGCCCAGGTGCATATGCACCAATAATCACCCATCTCTCTCCATCTTCTTTCAGTTTTACCCATATTAATTAGAGTTTACTTTCTTACACTCTATCACATACTCCCACCACTCCTGTTTTAGGAGTAGTGCTACTCCGTTCCTTGCTCTCGTCCTCTCACTAACCCCTGACTTTACTCCCCAGACATTCCCAAGCCACTCTTCTCCTTTACCCTTGAGCTTCGTTTAACTCAGAGCCAAAACATCCAGTTTCTTTTCCTCAAACACACTACCGACCTCTCCTTTTTTTCTCATCTTGGTTACATTCACACATAGTTAGACACCCCAATCTGAGCCTTCGAGAAGGATGAGCACTCCCTGCGTGGCTCCTTCTTATTTCCCTTTTTAGAAAGTTAAAATACAGGGAGGGGAGGGTTTTTAGCCCCCCGCTTTCGTCCCCTTTAGTCGCCTTCTACGACATATGAGGAATGCGTGGGAAGTATTCTTTCTCCCCTATTGACAGGGATGCTCTGAGGAAGTTATTAAGAATATATGGAGGGCATGTTGTTAGAAGCAGGAAAGAGGGGGAAGTATGCAGTCTGTTGTGGATGAGAGAGCTTGGGAAGTGAATCAGTCGTTGTTCGCTAAAGATACGGCGCTGGTGGCTGATTCCTGTGAGAAACTTCAGGAGCTGGTGACTGAGTTTGGTAAAGTATGTTAAAGAAGAAAGCTGAGAGTAAATGTGAATAAGAGCAAGTTTATTAGGTACAGTAGGGTTGAGGGACAAGTCATTTGGGAGGTAAGTTTGAATGGAGAAAAACTGGAGGAAGTGAAGTGTTTTAGATATCTGGGATTGGATTTGGCAGCGGATGGAACCATGGGAGCGGAAGTAAATCATAGGGTGGGGGAGGGGACAAAAGCTCTGGGAGCGTTGAATGATGTGTGGAATACGAGAACGTTATGTTGGAAAGTAAAAAATGGGTATATTTGAAGGAATAGTGTTTCCAACATTGTTATATGGTTGCGAGGCGTGGGCTATAGATAGAGTTGTGCGCAGGAGGGTGGATGTGCTGAAAATGAGATGTTTGAGGACAATGTGTGGTGTGAAGTGGTTTGATCGAGTAAGTAATAATAGGGTAGGAGAGATGTGTGGTAATAAAAAGAGTGTGGTTGGGAGAGCGGAAGAGGGTGTTTTTAAATGGTTTGGTCACATGGAGAGATGAGTGAGGAAAGATTGACCAAGAGGATATATATATGTCAGAGGTGGAGGGAATGAGGAGAAGTGGGAGACCAAATTGGAGGTTGAAAGATGGATTGAAAAAGATTTAGAGTGATCGGAGCCTGAACATGCAGGAGGGTGAAAGGCCTGCTAGGAATAGAGTGAATTGGAACGATGTGGTATACTGTGGTCGACGTTGGGTCAGTGGATTGAACCAGGGTATGTAAGCTTCTGGGGTAAACCATGGAAAGTGCTGTGGGGCCTGGATATGGAAAGGAGCTGTGGTTTCCGTGCATTATTTCATGACAGCTAGAGACTGACTGTGAATGAATGTGGCCTTTGTTGTCTTTTCCTAGCGCTACCTTGCGCACATGCGTTGGGGAGGGGGTTGCTATTTCATGTGTGGCGGGGTGGCGATGAGAATGAATAAAGGAAGACACTCTGAAGTATGTACATATGTATATATGTATATGTCTGTGTGTGTTTATATATGTATATGTTAAGATATATAGGTATTTATATTTGCGTGTGTGGACGTGTATGTATAACATGTGTATGTGGGTGGGTTGGCACATTCTTTTGTCTGTTTCAATGCGCTACTTCGCTAACCCTGGAGACAGCGACAAAGTCTTATAAATAAATAAGTATAAATAAATAAGTATATATATATATATATATATATATATATATATATATATATATATATATATATATATATATATATATATATATATATATATATATTTATTTATTTATTTATTTTGCTTTGTCGCTGTCTCACGCGTTTGCGAGGTAGCGCAAGGAAACAGACGAAAGAAATGACCCAACCCACCCCCATACACATGTATATACATACACGTCCACACACGCAAATACACACACCTATACATCTCAATGTACACATATATATACACACACAGACACACACATATACACCCATGCACACAATTCACACTGTCTGCCTTTATTCATTTCCATCGCCACCTCGTCACACATGGAATACCATCTCCCTCCCCCCTCACATGTGCGAGGTAGCGCTACGAAAAAACAACAAAGGCCCCATTCGTTCACACTCAGTCTCTAGCTGTCATGCAATAATGATCGAAACCACAGCTCCCTTTCCACATCCAGGCCCCACACTACTTTCCATGGTTTACCCCAGACGCGCTTCACATGTCCTGATTCAATCCACTGACAGCACGTCAAACCCGGTATACCACATCGATCCAATTCACTCTATTCCTTGCCCGCCTTTCACCCTCCTGCATGTTCATGCCCCGATCACTCAAAATCTCTTTCACTCCATCTTTCCACCTCCAATTTGGTCTCCCTCTTCTCCTTGCTCCCTCCACCTCCGACACATATATCCTCTTGGTCAATCTTTCCTCACTCATTCTCTCCATGTGCCCAAACCACATCAAAACACCCTCTTCTGCTCTCTCAACCATTCTCTTTTTATTTCCATACATCTCTCTTACCCCTTACGTTACTTACTCGATCACACCACCTCACACCACACATTGTCCTCAAACATCTCATTTCCAGCATATCCATCCTCCTGCGCACAACTCTATCTATAGCCCACGCCTCGCAACCATACAACATTGTTGGAACTACTATTCCTTCAAACATACCCATTTTTGCTTTCCGAGATAATGTCCTCGACTTCCACACATTCTTCAAGGCCCCCAGAATTTTCGCCCCCTCCCCCACCCTATGATCCACTTCCGCTTCCATGGTTCCATCCGCTGCCAGATCCACTCCCAGATATCTAAAACACTTCACTTCCTCCAGTTTTTCTCCATTCAAACTCACCTCCCAATTGACTTGACCCTCAACCCTACTGTACCTAATAACCTTGCTCTTATTCACATTTACTCTTAACTTTCTTCTTTAACACACTTTACCAAACTCAGTCGCCAGCATCTGCAGTTTCTCACATGAATCAGCCACCAGCGCTGTATCATCAGCGAACAACAACTGACTTACTTCCCAAGCTCTCTCATCCCCAACAGACTTCATACTTGCCCCTCTTTCCAAAACTCTTGCATTCACCTCCCTAACAACCCCATCCATAAACAAATTAAACAACCATGGAGACATCACACACCCCTGCCGCAAACCTACATTCACTGAGAACCAATGACTTTCCTCTCTTCCTACACGTACACATGCCTTACATCCTCGATAAAAACTTTTCACTGCTTCTAACAACTTGCCTCCCACACCATATATTCTTAATACCTTCCACAGAGCATCTCTATCAACTCTATCATATGCCTTCTCCAGATCCATAAATGCTACATACAAATCCATATGCTTTTCTAAGTATTTCTCACATACATTCTTCAAAGCAAACACCTGATCCACACATCCTCTACCACTTCTGAAACCACACTGCTCTTCCCCAATCTGATGCTCTGTACATGCCTTCACCCTCTCAATCAATACCCTCCCATATAATTTACCAGGAATACTCAACAAACTTATACCTCTGTAATTTGAGCGCTCACTCTTATCCCCTTTGCCTTTGTACAATGGCACTATGCACGCATTCCGCCAATCCTCACGCACCTCACCATGAGTCATACATACATTAAATAACCTTACCAACCAGTCAACAATACAGTCACCCACTTTTTTAATAAATTCCACTGCAATACCATCCAAACTTGCTGCCTTGCCGGCTTTCATCTTCCGCAAAGCTCTCACTACCTCTTCTCTGTTTACCAAATCATTTTCCCTAACCCTCTCAGTTTGCACACCACCTCGACCAAAACACCCTATATATGCCACTCTATCATCAAACACATTCAACAAACCTTCAAAATACTCACTCCATCTCCTTCTCACATCACCACTACTTGTTATCACCTCCCCATTTGCACCCTTCACTGAAGTTCCCATTTGCTCCCTTGTCTTACTCACTTTATTTACCTCCTTCCATAACATCTTTTTATTCTCCCTAAAATTTAATGATATTCTCTCACCCCAACTCTCATTTCCCCTTTTTTTCACCTCTTGCACCTTTCTCTTGACCTCCTGTCTCTTTCTTTTATACATCTCCCACTCAATTGCATTTTTTTCCTGCAAAAATCGTCCAAATGCCTCTCTCTTCTCTTTCACTAATACTCTTACTTCTTCATCCCACCACTCACTACCCTTTCTAATCAACCCACCTCCCACTCTTCTCATGCCACAAGCATCTTTTGCGCAATCCATCACTGATTCCCTAAATACATCCCATCCTCACCCACTCCCCTTACTTCCATTGTCCTCACCTTTTTCCATTCTGTACTCAGTCTCTCCTGGTACTTCCTCACACAAGTCTCCTTCCCAAGCTCACTTACTCTCACCACCCTCTTCACCCCAACAATCACTCTTCTTTTCTGAAAACCCA
>NC_092225.1:5430745-5514457 GCF_036320965.1 Panulirus ornatus
AGAGTAAGTGAGCTTGGGAAGGAGACTTGTATGAGGAAGTACCAGGAGAGACTGAGTACAGAATGGAAAAACGTGAGAACAATGGAAGTAAGGGGAGTGGGGGAGGAATGGGATGTATTTAGGGAATCAGTGATGGATTGCGCAAAAGATGCTTGTGGCATGAGAAGAGTGGGAGGTGGGCTGATCAGAAAGGGTAGTGAGTGGTGGGATGAAGAAGTAAGAGTATTAGTGAAAGAGAAGAGAGAGGCATTTGGACGATTTTTGCAGGGAAAAAATGCAATTGAGTGGGAGATGTATAAAAGAAAGAGACAGGAGGTCAAGAGAAAGGTGCAAGAGGTGAAAAAAAGGGGAAATGAGAGTTGGGGTGAGAGAGTATCATTAAATTTTAGGGAGAATAAAAAGATGTTCTGGAAGGAGGTAAATAAAGTGCGTAAGACAAGGGAGCAGATGGGAACTTCAGGGAAGGGCGCAAATGGGGAGGTGATAACAAGTAGTGGTGATGTGAGAAGGAGATGGAGCAAGTATTTTGAATGTTTGTTGAATGTGTTTGATGATAGAGTGGCAGATATAGGGTGGTTTGGTCGAGGTGGTGTGCAAAGTGAGAGGGTTATCGAAAATGATTTGGTAAACAGAGAAGAGGTAGTAAAAGCTTTACGGAAGACGAAAGCCGGCAAGGCAGCAGACTTGGATGGTATTGCAGTGGAATTTATTAAAAAAGGGGGTGACTGTATTGTTGACTGGTTGGTAAGGTTATTTAATGTATGTATGACTCATGGTGAGGTGCGTGAGGATGGGCGGAATGCGTGCATAGTGCCATTGTACAAAGGCAAAGGGGATAAGAGTGAGTGCTCAAATTACAGAGGTATAAGTTTGTTGAGTATTCCTGGTAAATTATATGGGAGGGTATTGATTGAGAGGGTGAAGGCATGTACAGAGCATCAGATTGGGGAAGAGCAGTGTGGTTTCAGAAGTGGTAGAGGATGTGTGGATCACGTGTTTGCTTTGAAGAATGTATGTGAGAAATACTTAGAAAAGCAAATGGATTTGTATGTAGCATTTATGGATCTGGAGAAGGCATATGATAGAGTTGATAGAGATGCTCTGTGGAAGGTATTAAGAATATATGGTGTGGGAGGCAAGTTGTTAGAAGCAGTGAAAAGTTTTTATCGAGGATGTAAGGCATGTGTACGTGTAGGAAGAGAGGAAAGTGATTGGTTCTCAGTGAATGTAGGTTTGCGGCAGGGGTGTGTGATATCTCCATGGTTGTTTAATTTGTTTATGGATGGGGTTGTTAGGGAGGTGAATGCAAGAGTTTTGGAAGGAGGGGCAAGTATGAAGTCTGTTGTGGATCAGAGAGCTTGGGAAGTGAGTCAGTTGTTGTTCGCTGATGATACAGCGCTGGTGGCTGATTCATGTGAGAAACTCCAGAAGCTGGTGACTGAGTTTGGTAAAGTGTGTGAAAGAAGAAAGTTAAGAGTAAATGTGAATAAGAGTAAGGTTATTAGGTACAGTAGTGTTGAGGGTCAAGTCAACTGGGAGGTGAGTTTGAATGGAGAAAAACTGGAGGAAGTGAAGTGTTTTAGATATCTGGTAGTGGATCTGGCAGCGGATGGAACCATGGAAGCGGAAGTGGATCATAGGGTGGGGGAGGGGGCGAAAATTCTGGGAGCCTTGAAGAATGTGTGGAAGTCGAGAACATTATCTCGGAAAGCAAAAATGGGTATGTTTGAAGGAATTGTGGTTCCAGCTATGTTGTATGGTTGCGAGGCGTTGGTTATGGATAGAGTTGTGCGCAGGAGGATGGATGTGCTGGAAATGAGATGTTTGAGGACAATGTGTGGTGTGAGGTAGTTTGATCGAGTAAGTAACGTAAGGGTAAGAGAGATGTGTGGAAATAAAAAGAGCGTGGTTGAGAGAGCAGAAGAGGGTGTTTTGAAATGGTTTGGGCACATGGAGAGAATGAGTGAGGAAAGATTGACCAAGAGGATATATGTGTCGGAGGTGGAGGGAACGAGGAGAAGAGGGAGCCCAAATTGGAGGTGGAAAGATGGAGTGAAAAAGATTTTGTGTGATCGGGGCCTGAACATGCAGGAGGGTGAAAGGAGGGCAAGGAATAGAGTGAATTGGAGCGATGTGGTATACCGGGGTTGACGTGCTGTCAGTGGATTGAATCAAGGCATGTGAAGTGTCTGGGGTAAACCATGGAAAGCTGTGTAGGTATGTATATTTGCGTGTGTGGACGTATGTATATAGATGTGTATGGGGGTGGGTTGGGCCATTTCTTTGGTCTGTTTCCTTGCGCTACCTCGCAAACGCGGGAGACAGCGACAAGGAAAAAAAAAATAAAAATAAAAATATATATATATATATATATATATATATATATATATATATATATATATATATATATATATATATACCCTAGCCTGAACGGCACCAGTTTCATCGACCAACGCCGAGGGGAACAGTTGGGTTGACTCTGGGCCGACTGCAGCATCCAGGACTCGAACCTATGCATTCGATCCTGGGCGTTCGTAAATTGTCACGGTCTGGAACGTTAGCCAATAAACAAACCAAGGAGGTCTGCAACGGTATTGATACCATCTAAGAATACCACTGGCTCCAACACTACACGTTCTCCATATAACTATCACCAAAACACCACTATTATACCACTGTAACTATTACAACTACCACCACACTACTGACACTACTGTAACCACCACAACCACCATTACCAACAATACATTCAAATTATCACCGCTTCAACACTACTACTGCAACCACCATTAGCAATACCATAAACATACTGACCTCACTAACCCCACCACAAAATATCCATCACTTCAATCACCAGCATCATTATCACTATCACGTCATTAACATCACTTAAACCGCCCTACTACCACACCATACCCACACCTCACACTAACATTATCCTAATACTATCAAAACCATCCTCATTACCAACCATTATCATGCCACAACCATCATACCACTTTCACCACTACCACCACATTGTAGTAAATCCTATCATGGCACTGCTCGCAAATCATCACTGTATCACGATATCACAACCACCATCACACCTTCATCATTGTAGCCACATCAACGCCATCATAGCATTACTACAGTATCACACAAATACTGCACCACAACATGGTAGACAACACCAGCACCACCACAGAGCACCTCTACAGTGAGTCTTCCATCACCGTACTCAGGTGCCACACCAGCACAATACGCGAACCATAACCATCAACACCACATCACAAAAACACAGTCACACCATCAACACCACTAAACTACCGCCACCATACTATCATCAACATCACCAATATACCAACATCATACTACCATCAGCACCACCAGTATACCACCACCACACTACTATCAATACTACCACTATACCAAAACCATACTAACATCAATACCACCTCTATACCACTATACCATCAACAACACTCCTATACCACCGCCATACTACCATCAATACTACCACTATACCATCAACATACTACCATCAACGACACTCCTATACCACCGCCATACGACCATCAATACAACCACTATACCACCACCATTGTATCATTAATACTACCATCAATACTACCACTATACCACCACCATACTACCATCAACAACACTCCTATACCACCACCATGCTACCATCAATACAACCACTGTACCACCACTATACTACCATTAATACTACCACTATACCACCACCATACTACCATAATCAACACTCTTATACCACCACCATAGTACCATCAATACAACCACTATATCACCACCATACTACCATCAACAACACTCCTATACCACCACCATACTACCATTAATACCACCACTATACTTCCACCATACTACCATTAATACCATCACTATACCACAACCATACCACCATCAACACCACCACTATACTACAACCATACTACCATCAAACCACCACTATACCACCACTATACTACTATTAGTACTACAACTATACCATCACCATACTGCAATCAATACCACCACTATACTACCACCATACTTCCATCAAAGCAACCACTATACACCTACCATACTACCATCAATACTACCACTATACTACCACCATACAACCACCAACACCATCAGTATACGATCATCATACTACCACCAACACCACCACCATACCACAACAGTGCCACCATCAATATCTCCACTATACTATCACCATACTACCATCAACACCAGCATTATAACACCACCACACTACCACCAATACTACCACTATACCACCACCATACTACCATCGACACCCCCACTACCACCATTCTACCCTCAACACCACATCTATACCACCACCATACTACCATTAATACCACCAATATACCACCACCATACTACCATCAATACCACCTCTATACCACAACTATACTACCATAACACCACCACTATACCACCACGACACTGTCGTCAGTACCACCACTATACCACCACCATACTACCATCAATACCACCACCATACCACCACCATACTACCACCAATATCACCATTATAACACCACCCTACTGCCATACATACGACCATTATACCACCAACATACTACCATCAATAGCACCACTATACCACCACCATACTACCAGCAACACTACCACTATACCATCACCACATTATCATCAATACCACCACTATACCACCATCATACTACCAACAACACCGCTACTACACCACCACCATGTTACCATCAGTACTACCAATATACCACCACCATACTACCCTCAACACCACCACTATGCCACCTCCATACTACCATAAATACCACTACCCTACCACCACCTTACTACCACTAATATCACCATTATAACACCACCATACTACCATCAATACCACCACTTTACCACTACCATACTACCACCAATATATCCATTATAATACCACGATGCTACCATCAATATCACCAGTATACCACCACCATACTTCCATCAATACCACCACCATACCACCACCATAATAACACCAATATCACCATTATAACAAAACCATACTGCCATAAATACCACCACTATTCCAGCACCATAGTACCATTAACACCACCACTATACCACCACCATTCTACCCTCAACACCAACACTATACCACCACCATACTACAATAACACCATCCCTATACCACCAACATACTACCATCAATACCAAACTATACCACCACCACACTACCATCAGTACCACAATTATACCACCACCATACTACAACCAATACCACCACTTTACCACCACCATACTACCACCAATACCATCACTATACCACCACCATACTATCATCAATACCACCACTTTACCACCACCATGCTACCATCAACACCACCACTATACAACCACCATACTACCATCAATACCATCACTATACCATCACCATACTATCAACAACATACTCACAACCATACTACCAACACTATATCACCACCTTTCTACCATCAACACCACTATTATACCACCACAATTCTATCATTAGTACCACCACTATATCACCACCATACTACCATCAATACCACCACTATACCACCACCATGCTATCATCAGTACCAAGACTATATCACCACCATACTACCATCAATAGCATAAATATACCACCACAATGAATCAATAAAACCACTATATCTCCACCATACTACCATCAATACCACCATTATACCACCACCATGCTATCATCAGTACCAAGACTATATCACCACCATACTATCATCAATAGCACCAATATACCACCACAATGAATCAATAAAACCACTATATCTCCACCATACTACCATCAATACCACCACTATACCACCCCCATAATACCATCATCAACACTCTTATACCACCACCATACTACCATCAACACCACCACTATACCACCATCATACCACCAACAATACCACCACTACACCACCACTATACTACCATCAATAACACCACTATACCACCACCATACTAACATCAGTACCACCACTATACCACTAACATACTACCATCAATACCACTGCTATATAACCACCATACTACCATCAAAACCACCACCGTACCACAACAATACTACCATCAATACCACCACTATACCACCACTATACAACAATCAATACCACCACCAACTACAACCATACTACCAACAATACCACCACTATAGTACCACCCTAATACCATCAAACCCACCACTATACCACCACCATACCACTATCAATTCCACCTATATACTACCACCATACTGTCATTAATACCACCACTATACCACCACCATACCACCATCAATACCACGACTATACCACCACCATACTACCATCAATAACACCACTATGCCACCACCATACTACCATCAATACTACCACTTTACCACTACCATACTACCAATATCTCCATTATAATACCATCACGCTACCATTAATATCACCTGTATACCACCACCATACCACTTCCATCAATACCACCATTAAACCACCACCATGCTATCATCAGTACCAAGACTATATCACCACCATACTATCATCAATAGCACAAATATACCACCACAATGAATCAATAAAACCACTATATCTCCACCATACTACCATCAATACCACCACTATACCACCCCCATAATACCATCATCAACACTCTTATACCACCACCATACTACCATCAACACCACCACTATACCACCATCATACCACCAACAATACCACCACTACACCACCACTATACTACCATCAATAACACCACTATACCACCACCATACTAACATCAGTACCACCACTATACCACTAACATACTACCATCAATACCACTGCTATATAACCACCATACTACCATCAAAACCACCACTATACCACAACCATACTACCATCAATACCACCACCATACCACTACCATACTAACACCAATATCACCAATATAACACCACCATACTGCCATAAATACCACCATTACACCACCACCATAGTACTATCAACGCCACCACTATACCACCACCATTCTACCCTCAACACCAACACTATACCACCACCATACTACAATAACTCCATCACTATACCACCACTATACTACCATCAATACCAAAACAATACCACCACCAAACTACCATCAGTACCACAATTATACCACCACCATACTACAACCAATACCACCACTTTACCACCACCATACTACCACCAATACCACCACTATACCACCACCATACTACCATCAATACCACCACTTTACCACCACCAAACTACAATCAACACCACCACTATACAACCACCATCCTACCATCAATACCATCACCATACCATCACCATACTATCAACAACATACTAACAACCATACTACCAACACTATATCACCACCTTTCTACCATCAACACCACCATTATACCACCACAATTCTATCATTAGTACCACCACTATATCACCACCATACTACCATCAATACCACCACTATACCACCACCATGCTATCATCAGTACCAAGACTATATCACCACCATACTACCATCAATAGCACCAATATACCACCACAATGAATCAATAAAACCACTATATCTCCACCATACTACCATCAATACCACCACTATACCACCCCCATAATACCATCATCAACAAACTTATACCACCACCATACTACCATCAACACCACTACTATACCACCACCATACCACCACCAATACCATCACTACACCACCACCATACTACCATCAATAGCACCACTATACTACCACCATACTAACATCAATACCCCCACTATACCATCAACATACTACCATCAATACCACTGCTATACAACAACCATACTACCATCAATACCACCACGATACCACAACCATACTACCATCAATACCACCACTATACCATCACTATACAACAATCAAGACCATCACCATACCACAGCCATACTACCAACAATACCATCACTATACTGCCACCCTACTACCATCAAAACCACCACCATACCACCATCAATACCACCTCTATAATGCCAGAATACTATCATTAATACCACCACTATACCACCACCATACCGCCATCAATACCACCGCTATAGCACCACCATACTACCATAAATAACACCACTATACCACCACCATACTACCATCAATACCACCACTATATTGCCACCATACTACCAACAACATCCTCACTATACCACCACCATACTACCACGAACACCACCACTATACCACAACCATACCACCACCAATACCATCACTATACCACCACCATACTACCATCAAAACCACCATTATAATACCACCATACAACCATCAATACACCACTGTACCACCACTATACAACAATCATTATCACCACTATACCACAACCATACTACCATCATTACCATCACTATACTACCACCATACTCCCATCAAAACCACCATTATACCACCACCATACTACCATCAATACCACCACTGTACAACCAACATATTGCCATTAATACCACCACTATACCACAACCATACCACCTTCAATACCACCAATATGCTACCACCATACTACCATCAAACCACCCCTATACCACCACCATACTACCATCAATACCACCACTTTACTACCACCATACTAACATCAACACCATCACTATACCACCACCATACTACCACCAACACCACCACTATACCGCAATCATATCACCGTCAATACCTTCACTATAACACCACCATACTACAATCAACATCATCACTATACCCACACGATACTACCACCAATACCACCACTATACCACCACCATAATACCATCAAAATCACCACTATACCACCAACATGCTACCATCAATACCACCACTATACCAAAACCATACCATCATCAATACCACCGCTATACTACCATCATACTACCAATAGACCACCACTATACCATCACCATACTACCATTAATACCATAACTATACCACCACCATACTACCATCAATGCCACCACTATACTACCACCATACTACCATCAAAACCACCACTATACTACCACCATACTACCATCAATACCACCACTATACTACCACTATAGTACCATCAACACCATCACTATACCACCACCATACTACCACCAACACCACCACTATACCACAGCCATGCTACCATCAATACCTCCACTATACCACCACCATACTACTATCAACGCCATCATTATACCACCACCACACTACCACCAATACTACCATTATACCACCACCATACTACCATCAACACCCCTACTATACCACCACCATAATTCCCTCAACACCACCTCTATACCACCACCATACTACCATCAATACCACCACTATACCACCAACATACTACCATCAACACCACCATTGTACCACCACCATACACCATCAGTACCATTACTATAACACCACCATAATACTATCAACACCACCACTATACTACCACCATACTACAACCAGCACTACCATACTCAATACCACCACTATACCATCACAATACTACCATTAACACCACCGCTATACCACCACCATACTACCACCAATACCACCATTATACCACCACCATACTACCATCAATACCACCATTATACCACCACCATACTACCATCAATACCACCGCTATACCACCACCATACTACCATCAACACCACCGCTATACCACCACCATACTACCATCAATACCACCACTATACCACCATCATACTACCATCAACACCACCACTATTCCGCCACTTTACTTCCATCAACACCACCACTATACCACCACCATACTATTATTAATACCACCAATATACCACCACCATACTACCACCACCATACTACCACCACCATACTACCATCAGTACCACCGATATACCACCACCATACTACCATCAACACCACCACTATACCACCACCATATTATTATTGATACCACCAATATACCACCACCATACTACCATCAATACCACCGATATACCACCACCATACTACCAACAACACCACCACTATACCACCACCATACTACCATAATACCACCACTATACCACCACAATACTACGATCAATACCACCACTACACCACCACCATACTACCATCAGTACCACCACCATACCACCACCATACTACCACCAATATCACCATTATAACACCACCATACTACCAAAATACCACCTCTATACCACCAACATACTACCATCAGTACCACCAGAATACCACCACCGTACTACCGTCAACACCATCGCTATACCACCACCATATTACCATCAATACCACCACTATACCACCACCATACTACCCTCAACACTACCACTATGCCACCTCCATTCTAGTATGAATACCATCGATACACCTCCACCATACTACCACCAATGCCACCACTATAACACCACCATACTATCATCAGTACCACCACTATACCACCACCATACTACCATCAATACCACCACTATACACCTCTATTCTACCACCAATGCCACCACCATACCACTTCCCTACTACAACCAATACCACCACCATAACCATACAGCCACCAACACCACCTTACCACCACCACCAACACTCCTGACCACTATTATATTAACACCACCAACACTACCAGCACCACCGTAATACCATCACCACTACCACCACAACCACTGCACTCCTACCACCAACACCCTACTAACATCACCACCACTACCAGTGTACTTCCACAACCGCTATACTACCACTATCACAACCATTATAGCACCACCATCACTATGCCACCACCATGAATGACGTGACCACGACCACCACCGTACCAACACCATTACCATGAGAATCATACCACCACTAGCACCACATCACCAAACCCGTTGTCACACGGTAGCAATCCCGCCACACCACCATACTCCACGGAGGTTAGATAGTATAATTAATCAGAGGGGCAGAGGAGAGCCTCAGAAATGCTGCCATAAATCCTCCCTCATACGGAATAAATGAGAGACATCCGCCACCCTCTCTCATCAAGTGTACACCTTACTCAGCAACTTAGAATTTCAGCCCCTTGTGCAGGACGGCACGACTCGTGCACGATGGCACGACCCTTGTGGGCGACAGCACGACCTTTGAGCACGACGGTACGATCCTTCAACACGATGGTAAGACTCTTGAGCACGACTGTATGAATCTTCAGTATGATGGCAAGATCTCTGAGCACGGTGCCACGATTCTTGAGCACGACGGTACCGTCTTGAGCAAGATGACGAGATCTTTGAGCACGACGGTACGACCCTTCAGCATGATGACAAGATCCTTGAGCACGACGATATGATCCTTGAGTTCAAGGGTTTCACCGTCATACTGAAGGTCGTATGGTCGTGCTCAAGGGTATCACGGTCGTACTAAGGGTATGGACGTGCTCAAAGTTGTCACCGTTGTACTATGGTCGTTCTCAAGTGTCGCACCGTCGTAGTAAGTGTCGTATGGTCGTGTTGAAATGTGTTACCTGCGTACTAAGGGTCATGCTTAAGGGTGCACTGTCAAACTAAGAGTTGAATGGTCCTGCTAAAGGTTGTCACCGTTGCACTAAGGGTCGTGTTCAAGGGTGTCGCCGTCTCACGAAGAGTCGAACTCAGTGGTGTCATCGTTGCACTAAGGGTCGTGCTTGAGCGTGTCACCGTTGTACCAAAGGTCGCGCTCATAGGGCCAGAATCATTAATTCACTGAAAGACTGAAGAACATGGCGTCATCAGGTAGTAGATGAAAAAGTGTGATGAGTAATTTGTAAGACAAAGTTTATGGCGCGATTAATTTCCTGTCGGAGGAAATAGATTGAAAGGACGGGAAATCCTGCGAGAGAACCAGAGTAATTAGTCTCACTTCACTTAACAGGATCTTGGTCCCCCAGTCTGGTTGGTGGGTAGGAGGTAACCATGGATGAC
This sequence comes from Panulirus ornatus, assembly GCF_036320965.1. NCBI lineage: Eukaryota > Metazoa > Arthropoda > Malacostraca > Decapoda > Palinuridae > Panulirus > Panulirus ornatus. The sequence continues at coordinate 5,442,517 of NC_092225.1, forward strand.
CTTAGTGAGTAAATGGTGAGGACTGTGCCCATGGATGATGTAGATGAGTGGAGGGTGAGGTAATGGATGATGATGTGTTAATGGTGGGAGCTGTAGCCATGGATGATGCAGATGGGTGAATGGTAAGGTGCACGGCCATGGATGATGCGGGTGGGTGAATGGTAAAGCCCGTGAGCGTGCATGATGCTCGTTAGTTAGCGTATCAGACAGCGGGCAGGAAAGATGATATAAGGTTAATGTTAGGAGCGACCATCAGACACTTCTATAGATACCTCCCGTCACACTTGTATATGCCACACCAATATTAGATGTCATCATCAAATGCGTATGTCCGTCATCACATTTATCATCATTTCAAAAGTTCTCGTAATCGTTATCACTGATATTACGTTGATCATTAGCGCCATTGTTATCATCAACATCCTGTTTCATTTAACACTCTATTCTATCATCTTTGGATCCTCATTTTTTCTTATCTTGTGTTATCCTCTCCATCATATCTCAAGTGACTTTGAAAATGGCGTGTAACAGGAGACTTTATGCTAAACTGTTTTTATAAACTGACAATTGATCTGCATTTTCCAACTAAGAAAATTTTCGATTTTTTTTATCCGCAAAAACTACTCTAATTTTGCACTCCACCCCACCCCATCCCCCTTTGGGTGTTGGAGCAAAAGAGGACACAGAGTGTGCAAAAGGTCCAGGAACTGCATCAAATATAACAAGTTACAGTAAGAAGGAAATGAGACAATGAAATCGAAAACAATTTGCATGATGAAGAAACTAAGCCACAATGTCTGAGCTAGGTGAAGAAGATATATGAAGAGAGAACTGTGTATCGTAGATCAGGGAAATGCAATACACGGACAGTGTTTTAATCATTAGTACAAGCCCAGCCATTATTGCATAGATATATTGAACAATGAAGGTTCTAGCTGTTGACTGACGCTCACTCCACTATTAGAAGATGACTCCAGGTAATGACTTTGATTAGTCTGTTAATGAAAGCATGCACTCACCGTGAGTCCTCACCAGTCCCTGTCTACCATCGCTGTTTCCAGGACAATGATTATAATCTACACCCTCATCTGTCCCTCTATTGTGCTTCCTCTTTGTTGATTTGCCTCGTTCGACGGAGCAGAGGACGATAGGTTACCACGTCAGGACATTAGGCGTCGTTCTGTCGTGCGACTTACCTGCGAGAGAACACCATAAGCCGTCCGGCGTCAAAAGTGTCAGAGATACTTTCCCTTCATTTCTCCTTGAGACCGCTTGTCAGGTGGTGATATGGATGGACAATTCTCTCTCTCTCTCTCTCTCTCTCTCTCTCTCTCTCTCTCTCTCTCTCTCTCTCTCTCTCTCTCTCTCTCTCTCTCTCTCTCTCTCTCAAACCGTTACAGAGCCGAAGAGGGAAGCAAACATACTTGATTTACACTTTGCACCCCAGGAGTTCTTGATAACTAATACCCGTGTTGGTAAACACTTACGTACATGTGACCCTAACATTAGGTTAGATCCGATTTAAACTTCCAAACCAACTCCCCTAAAACCAGCATAATTAACCCTAACCTTAAAAGGGCGGATTACAATGGGTTGCACGATGCATTGAATAGTCTATCCCTTGTTGGTTCCTCCCCAGAGGAATTATGGACATCTTTTCAGCGTCATTTTATGCACCAAAAAGACATAATCGTTCCTATTCACGGCAAATGTAATAAGATCAACAACAGGCCTGGATGGTTTTCCTCATTTATCCTAAAAGCTGTAAGGCGCAGAAAGAAAGTCTACAGGCTTGAGAAATCAGGTAATGATGTAGATCTCTCAACGCTATATGACGCAAGAGATAAAACGACTTATTAAGCAAGCCAAGGATAAGTGTTGCAAGAAAGAGCAAGAGAACTCCTGAATCATTTTTTATATATATCAATAGTAAGAAAATAAGAGTGGCATAGCACCATTAGTTAATGAATATAGGGAATCCATCGTGGATGATAAAAGCATAGCAACAGCTTGCAACAAGTTTTTCACTTGATTTTTACTAGTAATCAGCGACACGAATTTTCAGTGACAAAATAAAACAGCAGAGCCACATAACCAGAATTTACCATCAGAGTTAGAAAAGTATTAGCACAGATAGATAAGTTAAACACTAATCAAAGTTCAGGTTCTGGTGGTTTTTTATTTATTTATCTTATTATACTTTGTCGCTGTCTCCCGCGTTTGCGAGGTAGCACAAGGAAACAGACGAAAGAAATGGCCCCCCCCCCATACACATGTATATACATACGTCCACACACGCAAATATACATACCTACACAGCTTTCCATGGTTTACCCCAGACGCTTCACATGCCTTGATTCAATCCACTGACAGCACGTCAACCCCGGTATACCACATCGCTCCAATTCACTCTATTCCTTGCCCTCCTTTCACCCTCCTGCATGTTCAGGCCCCGATCACACAAAATCTTTTTCACTCCATCTTTCCACCTCCAATTTGGTCTCCCTCTTCTCCTTGTTCCCTCCACCTCCGACACATATATCCTCTTGGTCAATCTTTCCTCACTCATCCTCTCCATGTGCCCAAACCACATCAAAACACCCTCTTCTGCTCTCTCAACCACGCTCTTTTTATTTCCACACATCTCTCTTACCCTTACGTTACTCACTCGATCAAACCACCTCACACCACACATTGTCCTCAAACACCTCATTTCCAGCACATCCATCCTCCTGCGCACAACTCTATCCATATCCAACGCCTCGCAACCATACAACATTGTTGGAACCACTATTCCTTCAAACATACCCGTTTTTGCTTTCCGAGATAATGTTCTCGACTTCCACACATTCTTCAAGGCCCCCAGGATTTTCGCCCCCTCCCCCACCCTATGATCCACTTCCGCTTCCATGGTTCCATCCGCTGCCAGATCCACTCCCAGATATCTAAAACACTTCACTTCCTCCAGTTTTTCTCCACTCAAACTCACCTCCCAATTGACTTGACCCTCAACCCTACTGTACCTAATAACCTTGCTCTTATTCACATTTACTCTTAACTTTCTTCTTCCACACACTTTTCCAAACTCAGTCACCAGTTTCTGCAGTTTCTCACATGAATCAGCCACCAGCGCTGTATCATCAGCGAACAACAACTGACTCACTTCCCAAGCTCTCTCATCCCCAACAGACTTCATACTTGCCCCTCTTTCCAAAACTCTTGCATTTACCTCCCTAACAACCCCATCCATAAACAAATTAAACAACCATGGAGACATCACACACCCCTGCCGCAAACCTACATTCACTGAGAACAAATCACTTTCCTCTCTTCCTACACGTACACATGCCTTACATCCTCGATAAAAACTTTTCACTGCTTCTAACAACTTTCCTCCCACACCACATATTCTTAATACCTTCCACAGAGCATCTCTATCAACTCTATCATATGCCTTCTCCAGATCCATAAATGCTACATACAAATCCATATGCTTTTCTAAGTATTTCTCACATACATTCTTCAAAGCAAACACCTGATCCACACATCCTCTACCACTTCTGAAACCACACTGCTCTTCCCCAATCTGATGCTCTGTACATGCCTTCACCCTCTCAATCAATACCCTCCCATATAATTTACCAGGAATACTCAACAAACTTATACCTCTGTAATTTGAGCACTCACTCTTATCCCCTTTGCCTTTGTACAATGGCACTATGCACGCATTCCGCCAATCCTCAGACACCTCACCATGAGTCATACATACATTAAATAACCTTACCAACCAGTCAACAATACAGTCACCCCCTTTTTTAATAAATTCCACTGCAATACCATCCAAACCTGCTGCCTTGCCGGCTTTCATCTTCCGCAAAGCTTTTACTACCTCTTCTCTGTTTACCAAATCATTTTCCCTAACCCTCTCACTTTGCACACCACCTCGACCAAAACACCCTATATCTGCCACTCTATCATCAAAAACATTCAACAAACCTTCAAAATACTCACTCCATCTCCTTCTTACATCACCACTACTTGTTATCACCTCCCCATTTGCGCCCTTCACTGAAGTTCCCATTTGCTCCCTTGTCTTACGCACTTTATTTACCTCCTTCCAGAACATCTTTTTATTCTCCCTAAAATTTAATGATACTCTCTCACCTCAACTCTCATTTGCCCTTTTTTTCACCTCTTGCACCTTTCTCTTGACCTCCTGTCTCTTTCTTTTATACATCTCCCACTCAATTGCATTTTTTCCCTGCAATTCCCTGGTGGTTTTTATCCGTTAGTAATTCAAAACGTCGAAAAATATTGCAACACCTTTAATCTATTTCTTAAATAAATATCACCTGGATGGAATGGTGTGGCATGACTTGAGACAGACAGAAATCACTCCTGTATTCAAATGTAAAGTTGTGCGATGCCTGACAATGACCGTCCCATTAGCATTATATCAACTATATGTAAACTAATTGAGTCGATAATCAGAGATAATATCGTAGATTACCTTGAACAACACAGCATAGTTTGAGAAGGTACAAATCATGCCTAACAAACCTTCTTAAATCTAATCATAAATCATTCAACACCAGCAACTATACTAAAATGATAGGTATTATATTTTTGGACTTACATAAAGCATTAGAAAAATTCCCCAGCTTAAAATGATGCATAATTTCTAGGCCTTAGGGAATACTGCTTTGGTAGAAAACTTGGTAAAGCGCTGGTTACGTGATAGGAATCACTATCATGTTTACCCGTTACTAGTGATGTCCCCAACTTTCTATGAGTCATGTGCAATACACTGAAACCACGGTCCGTATCCAAAACCAGGCTACACACACGATTACATGGTTTATCCTGGATTCTTCACATGCTCGGGCTCGTCCATGAATATACAACAGGTCAACCTAGGATACAGTATCGCTCGAATTAACTCAAAGACGTTCACGCCTTTTACCTTCAACTACGTTCATGCCCTGATTACTCAAATATATCTGATGCTCTGTACATGCCTTCACCCTCTCAATCAATACCCTCCCATATAATTATATGTTTTTTTTTTTTTTTTTTTTTTTTTTTTTTTCCAAAAGAAGGAACAGAGAAGAGGTCCAGGTGAGGATATTCCCTCAAAGGCCCAGTCCTCTGTTCTTAACGCTACCTCGCTATCGCGGGAAATAGCGAATAGCAAAAAAAAAAAAAAAAAAAAAAAAAAAAAAAATATATATATATATATATATATATATATATATATATATATATATATATATAAATATATATATATATATATATATATATATATATATATATATATATATATATATATATATATATATATATATATATATATATATATATATATATATACTTATATATATATATATATATATATATATATATATATATATATATATATATATATATATATATATATATATATATATATATAAGTATATATATATATATATATATATATATATATATATATATATATATATATATATATATATATATATATATATATATATATATATATATATATATATATATATATATATATATATATATATATATATCTCAACAAACTTTATTCCTGGTAAATTATATGGCAGGGTATTGATTGAGAGGGTGAAGGCATGTACAGAGCATCAGATTGGAGAAGAGCAGTGTGGTTTCAGAAGTGGTAGAGGATGTGTGGATCAGGTGTTTGCTTTGAAGAATGTATGTGAGAAATACTTAGAAAAGCAAATGGGTTTGTATGTAGCATTTATGGATCTGGAGAAGGCATAAGATAGAGTTGATAGAGATGCTCTGTGGAAGGTATTAAGAATATATGGTGTGGGAGGAAAGTTGTTAGAAGCAGTGAAAAGTTTTTATCGAGGATGTAAGGCATGTGTACGTGTAGGAAGAGAGGAAAGTGATTGGTTCTCAGTGAATGTAGGTTTGCGGCAGGGGTGTGTGATGTCTCCATGGTTGTTTAATTTGTTTATGGATGGGGTTGTTAGGGAGGTAAATGCAAGAGTTTTGGAAAGAGGGGCAAGTATGAAGTCGGTTGGGGATGAGAGAGCTTGGGAAGTGAGTCAGTTGTTGTTCGCTGATGACACAGCGCTGGTGGCTGATTCATGTGTGAAACTGCAGAAGCTGGTGACTGAGTTTGGTAAAGTGTGTGGAAGAAGAAAGTTAAGAGTAAATGTGAATAAGAGCAAGGTTATTAGGTACAGTAGGGTTGAGGGTCAAGTCAATTGGGAGGTGAGTTTGAATGAAGAAAAACTGGAGGAAGTGAAGTGTTTTAGATATCTGGGAGTGGATCTGGCAGCGGATGGAACCATGGAAGCGGAAGTGGATCATAGGGTGGGGGAGGGGGCGAAAATTCTGGGGGCCTTGAAGAATGTGTGGAAGTCGAGAACATTATCTCGGAAAGCTAAAATGGGTATGTTTGAAGGAATAATGGTTCCAACAATGTTGTATGGTTGCGAGGCGTGGGCTATGGATAGAGTTGTGCGCAGGAGGATGGATGTGCTGGAAATGAGATGTTTGAGGACAATGTGTGGTGTGAGGTGGTTTGATCGAGTGAGTAACGTAAGGGTAAGAGAGATGTGTGGAAATAAAAATAGCGTGGTTGAGAGAGCAGAAGAGGGTGTTTTGAAGTGGTTTGGGCACATGGAGAGGATGAGTGAGGAAAGATTGACCAAGAGGATATATGTGTCGGAGGTGGAGGGAACAAGGAGAAGAGGGAGACCAAATTGGAGGTGGAAAGATGGAGTGAAAAAGATTTTTAGTGATCGGGGCCTGAACATGCAGGAGGGTGAAAGGAGGGCAAGGAATAGAGTGAATTGGAGCGATGTGGAATACCGGGGCTGACGTGCTGCCAGTGGATTGAATCAAGGCATGTGAAGCGTCTGGGGTAAACCATGGAAAGCTGTGTAGGTATGTATATTTGCGTGTGTGGACGTATGTATATACATGTGTATGGGGGGGGTTGGGCCATTTCTTTCGTCTGTTTCCTTGCGCTACCTCGCAAACGCGGGAGACAGCGACAAAGTATAAAAAAAAGAAAAAAAAAGAAAAAATATATATATATATATATATATATATATATATATATATATATATATATATATATATATATATATATATATATATATATTCTTTCTTTCATACTATTCGCCATTTCCCGCATTAGCGAGGTTACATTGAGAACAGAGGACTGGGCCCTTGAGGGAATATCCTCACCCGGGCCCCTTCTCCGCTCCCTCCCCTGGAAAATCAAAAAAAAAAGTGAGAGGGGAGGATTTCCAGCCCCCCGCTCCTTCCCCTTTCAGTCGCCTTCTACGACACGCAGGGAATACGTGGGAAGTATTCTTTCTCCCCTATCCCCAGGGATATATATATATATATATATATATATATATATATATATATATATATATATATATATATATATATATATATATATATATATATATATATATATATATATATATATATATATATATATATATATATTATATATTATACTTTGTCGCTGTCTCCCGCGTTTGCGAGGTAGCGCAAGGAAACAGACGAAAGAAATGGCCCAACCCCCCCCCCCCATACCCATGTATATACATACGTCCAAACACGCAAATATACATACCTACACAGCTTTCCCTGGTTTACCCCAGACGCTTCACATGCCCTACTTCAATCCACTGACAGCACGTCAACCCCGGTATACCACATCGCTCCAATTCACTCTATTCCTTGCCCTCTTTTCACCCTAGTGCATGCTCAGGCCCCGATCACACAAAATCTTTTTCACTCCATCTTTCCACCTCCAATTTGGTCTCCCTCTTCTCTTTGTTCCCTCCACCTCCGACACATATATCCTCTTGGTCAATCTTTCCTCACTCATCCTCTCCTTGTGCCCAAACCACTTCAAAACACCCTCTTCTGCTCTCTCAACCACGCTCTTTTTATTTCCACACATCTCTCTTACCCTTACGTTACTCACTCGATCAAACCACCTCACACCACACATTGTCCTCAAACATCTCATTTCCAGCACATCCATCCTCCTGCGCACAACTCTATCCATAGCCCAAGCCTCGCAACCATACAACATTGTTGGAACCACTATTCCTTCAAACATACACATTTTTGCTTTCCGAGATAATATTCTCGACTTCCACACATTCTTCAAGGCCCCCAGGATTTTCGCCCCCTCCCCCACCCTATTATCCACTTCCGCTTCCATTGTTCCATCCGCTGCCAGATCCACTCCCAGATATCTAAAACACTTCACTTCCTCCAGTTTTTCTCCATTCAAACTCACCTCCCAATTGACTTGACCCTCAACCCTACTGTACCTAATAACCTTGCTCTTATTCACATTTACTCTTAACTTTCTTCTTCCACACACTTTTCCAAACTCAGTCACCAGCTTCTGCAGTTTCTCACATGAATCAGCCACCAGCGCTGTATCATCAGCGAACAACAACTGACTCACTTCCCAAGCTCTCTCATCCCCAACAGACTTCATACTTGCCCCTCTTTCCAAAACTCTTGCATTTACCTCCCTAACAACCCCATCTATAAACAAATTAAACAACCATGGAGACATCACACACCCCTGCCGCAGACCTACATTCACTGAGAACCAATCACTTTCCTCTCTTCCTACACGTACACATGCCTTACATCTTCGATAAAAACTTTTCACTGATTCTAATAACTTTCCTCCCACACCATATATTCTTAATACCTTCCACAGAGCATCTCTATCAACTCTATCATATGCCTTCTCCAGATCCATAAATGCTACACACAAATCCATTTGCTTTTCTAAGTATTTCTCACATACATTCTTCAAAGCAAACACCTGATCCACACATCCTCTACCACTTCTGAAACCACACTGCTCTTCCCCAATCTGATGCTCTGTACATGCCTTCACCCTCTCAATCAATACCCTCCCATATAATTTACCAGGAATACTCAACAAACTTATACCTCTGTAATTTGAGCACTCACTCTTATATCCTTTGCCTTTGTACAATGGCACTATGCACGCGTTCCGCCAATCCTCAGGCACCTTACCATGAGTCATACATACATTAAATAACCTTACCAACCAGTCGACAATACACTCACCCCCTTTTTTACTAAAATCCACTGCAATACCATCCAAACCTGCTGCCTTGCCGGCTTTCATCTTCCGCAAAGCTTTCACTACCTCTTCTCTATTTACCAAATCATTTTCCCTAACCCTCTCACTTTGCGCACCACCTCGACCAAAACACCATATATCTGCCATCAAACACATTCAACAAACCTTCAAAATACTCACTCCATCTCCTTCTCACATCACCACTACTTGTTATCACCTCCCCACTTGCGCCCTTCACCGAAGTTCCCATTTGCTTCCTTGTCTTACGGACTTTATTTACCTCCTTCCAGAAAATCTTTTTATTCTCCCTAAAATTTAATGATACTCTCTCACCCCAACTCTCATTTGCCCTTTTTTTCACCTCTTGCACCTTTCTCTTGACCTCCTGTCTCTTTCTTTTATACGTCTCCCACTCAACTGCATTTTTTTCCTTGAAAAATCGTCCAAATACCTCTCTCTTCTCTTTCACTAATACTCTTACTTCTTCATCCCACCACTCACTACCCTGTCTGGGGTAAACCATGGAAAGCTGTGTAGGTATGTATATTTTGCGTGTATGGACGTATGTATATACATGTGTATGGGGTGGATTGGGCCATTTCTTTGGTCTGTTTCCTTGCGCTACCTCGCAAACGCGGGATACAGCGACAAAGCAAAAAAAAAAAAAAAAAGAAAATATATATATATATATATATATATATATATATATATATATATATATATATATATATATATATATATATATATATATATATATATATATATATGTATATATATATATATATACATATATATATATATATATATATATATATATATATATATATATATATATATATATATATATATATATATATATATATATATATATATATATATAAATACCTATCTTCGAAATTAAGATGAGGAGGATGAGAACAAGAGAGAAGAACCCTTCCGCTGCTTAGGTCTAGAAGGAGGAGGCTATCCCGCCTGGGCAAAGCTCCGGTTCCGTCTCACCGAGTAAGTAGAGAAACGATCGCGGGAAATGGCGAATAATATGAAAGAAAAAGAAAGATATATATATATATATATATATATATATATATATATATATATATATATATATATATATATATATTATCCCCGGGGATAGGGGAGAAAAATAATTCCCACGTATTCCCTGCGTGTCGTAGAAGGCGACTAAAATGGAAGGCAGCGGGAAGATGTAAATCTTCCCCTCTCATTTTTTTTTAAGTTTTCCAAAAGAAGGAACAAAGAAGGGGGCCAGGTAAGGAAATTCCCTGAAAGACCCAGTCTTCTGTTCTTAGCGCTACCTCGCTAATACGGGAAATGGCGAACAGTATGAAAGAAAGAAAAAGATATATATATATATATATATATATATATAGATATATATATATATATATATATATATATATATATATATATATATATATATATATATATATATATATATATATCTATATATATATATATATATATATATATATATATATATATATATATATATATATATATATATATATATATATATATATATATATATGGAGAAAGGGGAGAAAGAATACTTCTCACGCATTCCTCAAGTGTCGTAGAAGGCGACTAAATGGGACAGGAGCGGGGGACTAGAAACCTTCCCATCCTTGAATTTTAACTTTCTAAAAGGGAAAAAAGAAGGAATCACGCGGGGAGTGCTCATCCTCCTCGAAGGCTCAGATTGGGATGTCTAAATATGTGTGGATGTAACTAAGACTAGAAAAAAGGAGAGATAGGTAGTATTTTTGAGTAAAGGAACCTGGATGTTTTGGCTCTGACTTAAACAAAGCTCAAGGGTAAAGGGGAAGATTGGTTCGGGAATGTTTTGGGAGAAAAGTCAAGGGTTAGTGAGAGGACAAGAGCAAGGGAAGTAGTAGCATTGGAATTTATTAAAAAAGGGGGTGACTGTATTGTCGACTGGTTGGTAAGGTTATTTAATGTATGTATGACTCATGGTGAGGTGCCTGAGGATTGGCGGAATGCGTGCATAGTGCCATTGTACAAAGGCAAAGGGGATAAGAGTGAGTGCTCAAATTACAGAGGTATAAGTTTGTTAAGTATTCCTGGTAAATTATATGGGAGGGTATTGATTGAGAGGGTGAAGGCATGTACAGAGCATCAGATTGGGGAAGAGCAGTGTGGTTTCAGAAGTGGTAGAGGATGTGTGGATCAGGTGTTTGCTTTGAAGAATGTATGTGAGAAATACTTAGAAAAGCAAATGGATTTGTATGTAGCATTTATGGATCTGGAGAAGGCATATGATAGAGTTGATAGAGATGCTCTGTGGAAGGTATTAAGAATATATGGTGTGGGAGGAAAGTTGTTAGAAGCAGTGAAAAGTTTTTATCGAGGATGTAAGGCATGTGTACGTGTAGGAAGAGAGGAAAGTGATTGGTTCTCAGTGAATATAGGTTTGCGGCAGGGGTGTGTGATGTCCCCATGGTTGTTTAATTTGTTTATGGATGGGGTTGTTAGGGAGGTAAATGCAAGAGTTTTGGAAAGAGGGGCAAGTATGAAGTCTGTTGGGGATGAGAGAGCTTGGGAAGTGAGTCAGTTGTTGTTCGCTGATGATACAGCGCTGGTGGCTGATTCATGTGAGAAACTGCAGAAGCTAGTGACTGAGTTTGGTAAAGTGTGTGGAAGAAGAAAGTTAAGAGTAAATGTGAATAAGAGCAAGGTTATTAGGTACAGTAGGGTTTAGGGTCAAGTCAATTGGGAGGTGAGTTTTAATGGAGAAAAACTGGAGGAAGTGAAGTGTTTTAGATATCTGGGAGTGGATCTGGCAGCGGATGGAACCATGGAAGCGGAAGTGGATCATAGGGTGGGGGAGGGGGCGAAAATTCTGGGGGCCTTGAATAATGTGTGGAAGTCGAGAACATTATCTCGGAAAGCAAAAATGGGTATGTTTGAAGGAATAGTGGTTCCAACAATGTTGTATGGTTGCGAGGCGTAGGCTATGGATAGAGTTGTGCGCAGGAGGATGGATGTGCTGGAAATGAGATGTTTGAGGACAATGTGTGATGTGTGGTGGTTTGATCGAGTGAGTAACATAAGGGTAAGAGAGATGTGTGGAAATAAAAAGAGCGTGGTTGAGAGAGCAGAAGAGGGTGTTTTGAAGTGGTTTGGGCACATGGAGAGGATGAGTGAGGAAAGATTGACCAAGAGGATATATGTGTCGGAGGTGGAGGGAGCAAGGAGAAGAGGGAGACCAAATTGGAGGTGGAAAGATGGAGTGAAAAAGATTTTGTGTGATCGGGGCCTGATCATGCAGGAAGGTGAAAGGAGGGCAAGGAATAGAGTAAATTGGAGCGATGTGGTATACCGGGGTTGACGTGCTGTTAGTGGATTGAATCAAGGCATGTGAAGCGTCTGGGGTAAACCATGGAAAGCTGTGTAGGTATGTATATTTGCGTGTGTGGACGTATGTATATACATGGGTATGGGGGGGGTTGGGCCATTTCTTTCGTCTGTTTCCTTGCGCTACCTCGCAAAAACGGGAGACAACGACAAAGTATAAAAAAAAAAAAATATATATATATATATATATATATATATATATATATATATATATATATATATATATATAGGGGAGAAAGAATACCCACGCATTCCTCAATGTCGTAGAAGGCGACTAAAGGGGAAGGGAATTGTGGGCTGGAAACCCCCCCCCCCCCCCCCCCCCCACACACACACACACACACACACACACACCCACCTTCTTATTTTAACTTTCTAAAATATGAAACAGAAGGGGTCACGTGGAAAGTGCTCATCCCCCTCGAAGGCTCATATTGTTGGTGCCTAAATGTGTGTTGATGTGACCAAGATGAGAAGAAAGGAGAGATATGTAGTATGTTTGAGGAAAGGAACCTGGATGTCTTGGCTCTGAGTGAAACGAAGTTCAAGGGTAAAAGGGAGGAGTGATTTGGGAATGTCTTCGGAGTAAAGTCAAGGGTTAGTGAGAGGACAAGAGCCAGGGAAGGAGTAGCACTACTTCTGAAACAGGAGTGGTACGAGTATGCAATAGAGCGTAAAAAGTAAACTCTACTTGATATGGGTAAAACTGAAGCGGGATGGAGAGTGATGAGTGATTATTGGTAAATATGCACCTGGGCATGAGAAGAAGGATCATGAGAGGCAAGTGTTTGGGGAGCAGCTGAGTGAGTGTGTTCGTAGTTCTGATACACGAGACCGGGTTATAGTGATGGGTGATTTGAATGGATAGGTGAGTATTGTGGTGTGCATGGGGTGTTCAGTGTTCTAAATGGAAATAGTGAAAAACTTGTAGACTTATGTGCTGAAAAAGGACTGGTGATTGGGAATACCTGGTTTAAAAAGAGAGATATACATAAGTATACGTATGTAAGTAGGAGAGATGGCCAGAGAGCGTTATTGCATTACGTGTTAATTGATAGGCGCGCGAAAGAGAGCCTTTTGGATGTTAATGTGCTGAGAGGTGCAACTGGAGGGATGTCTGATCATTATCTTGTTGAGGCGAAGTTAAAGATTTATAGAGGTTTTCAGAAAAGAAGAGAGAATGTTGGGGTGCAGAGAGTGGTGAGAGCAAGTGAGCTTGGGTAGGAGACTTGTGTAAGGAATTACCAGGAGAGCCTGAGTACAGAATGGAAAAAGGTGAGAAGAAAGGACGTAAGGGGAGGGTCGGAGGAATGGGATGTTTTTAGGGAAGCAGTGATGGCTTGCACAAAAGATGCTTGTGGCATAGAATTGTGGGAATTGAACAGATTAGAAAAGGTAGTGAGTGGTGGGATAAAGAAGTAAGATTTTTAATGAAAGAGAAGAGAGAGGAACTTGAACGATTTTTGCAGGGAAAAAATTGAATGACTAGGAAATGTATAAAAGAAAGAGACATGAGGTCAAAAGAAAGGTGAAAGAGGTGAAAAAGAGAGCAAATGAGAGTTTGGGGGAGAAAGTATCATTAAACTTTATGGAGAATAAAAAGATATTTTGGAAGGAGGTGAATAAAGTGCGTAAGACAAGGGAGCAAATGGGAACTTCATTGAATTGGGTTAATGGAGAGGTGATAACAAGTAGTGGTGATGTGAGAAGGAGATGGAGTGAGTATTTTGAAGGTTTGTTGAATGTGTTTGATGATAGAGTTGCAGATATAGGGTGTTTTGGTCGAGGTGATTTGCAAAGTGAGAGTGTTAGGGAGAATGATTTGGTAAAGAGAGAAGAGGTAGTAAAAGCTTTGCGGTAGATGAAAACCAGCAAGGCAGCGGGTTTGGATGGTATTGCAGTTGAATTTATTAGAAAAGGAGGTGACTGTATTGTTGACTTGTTGGTAAGGTTATTTGATGTATGTATGACTCCTGATGAGGTGCCTGAGGATTGGAGGAATGCTTGCAGAGTGCCATTGTACAAAGGGAAAGGTGATAAAAGTGAATGCTCATATTACAAAGGCATAAGTTTGTTGAGTATTCCTGGGAAATTATATGGGAGGGTATTGACTGAGATGGTGAAGGCATGTAAAGAGCATCAGATTGGGGAAGAGCAATGTGGTTTCAAACGTGGTAGAGGATGTTTGGATCAGTTATTCGCTTTAAAGTATGTATGTGAGAAATACTTAGAAAAGCAAATGAATTTGTATGTAGCATTTCTGGATCTGGAGGAGGCATATGATAGAGTTGATAGAGATGCTCTGTGGAAGGTATTAAGAGTATGTGGTGTGGGAGGCAAGTTCTTAGAGCAGTGAAGTGTTTTTATTAAGGATGTAAGGATCATGTGCATGTGTAGGAAGAGAGGAAAGTGAATGGTTTTCAGTGAATGTATTTATGCGGCAGGGGTGTATGATGTCTCCATGGCTGTTTTATTTGTTTACGGATGGGGATGTTAGGGAGGTGAATGCAAGAGTTTTGGAAAGAGGGGGAAAATATGCAGTCTGTTGTGGATGAGGGGGCCCGGAGAAGTGAGTTAGTTGTTGTTCGCTGATGATATAGCGCTGGTGGCTAATTCGTATGAGAAACTGCAGAGCAAGGTTATTAGGTTCCGTAGGTTTAAGGGACCAGTCAATTGGAAGGTAAGTTTGAATGGAGAAAAATTGGAGGAAGGGAAGTGTTTTAGATATCTGAGAGTGGATTTGGCAGTGGATGGAACAATGGAAGCAGAAGTGAATCATATGGTGGGGAAGGGAGGCGAAAGTTCTGGAAGCATTGATGAATGTGTAGAGGTTGAGAACATTATCTCGGAAAGCAAAAATGAGTATGTTTGAAGGAATAGTGGTTCCAACAATGTTATATGGTTACGAGGCGTGGGCTATAGTTTACAGTTTGCGGAGGAGGCTGGATGTGCTGGAAATGAGTTGTTTGAGGACAATATGTGGTGTGAGGTGGTTTGATCGAGTAAGTAATGATGGATAAGAGAGATGTGTGGTAAAAAAAAAGAGTGTGGTTGAGAGAGCAGAAGAGGGAGTTTTCTAATGGTTTGGTCACATGGAGAGAATGAGTGATGAAAGATTGACCAAGAGAATATATATGTCAGTGGTGGAGGGAATGAGAAGTGGGAGACCAAATTGGAGGTGGAAAGATGGAGTGAAAAATATTTTGAGTGGTTGGGGCCCTCAACATGCAGGAGGGTGAAAGGCGTGCAAGGAATAAAGTGAATTGGAAACGATGTGGTATACCGGGGTCGACGTGCTGTCAATGGATTGAACCAGGGTATGTGAAGCGTCTGGGGTAAACCATGGAAAGGTCTGTGGGGCCTGGATGTGGCAAGGGGAGCTGTGGTTTCGGTGCATTATTACATGACAGCTGGGGACTTGGTGTGAACGAATGTGGCATTTGTTGTCTTTTCTTACCGCTACCGCGCACACATGAGAGGGAGGGGATTTTTATTTCATGTGTGGTAAGGTGACGATGGGAATGAATAAAGGCAGATAGTGTGAACTGTATGCATATGTATATATGTATGTGTCTGAGTGTGTATATATTTGTGTACATTGCGATGTATGGGTATGTATATTTGCGTGTGTGGACGTGTATGTATATACATGTGTATGGGGGTGGGTTGGGCCATTTCTTTCGTTCTGTTAGCTTGCGCTACCTCGCAAACGCGGGAGACAGCGACAAAGCAAAATATATATATATATATATATATATATATATATATATATATTATATATATATATATATATATAATATATATTAATATATATATGTATATATATTATATATATATATATAGGGGAGAAAGATTACTTCCCAACGCATTCCTCAAGTGTCGTAGAAGGCGACTAAAGGGGAAGGGAGTGGGGGACTGGAAACAGGAGTGGTACGAGTATGAATAGAGCGTAAAAAAGTAAACTCTGTTGATATGGGTAAAATTGAAGCGGGATGGAGAGGATGAGTGATTATTGGTAATATGCACCTGGGCATGAGAAGAAGGATCATGAGAGGCAAGTGTTTGGGGAGCAGCTGAGTGAGTGTGTTCGTAGTTCTGATACACGAGACCGGGTTATAGTGATGGGTGATTTGAATGGATAGGTGAGTATTGTGGTGTGCATGGGGTGTTCAGTGTTCTAAATGGAAATAGTGAAAAAACTTGTAGACTTATGTGCTGAAAAAGACTGGTGATTGGGAATACCTGGTTTAAAAAGAGAGATATACATAAGTATACGTATGTAAGTAGGAGAGATGGCCAGAGAGCGTTATTGCATTACGTGTTAATTGATAGGCGCGCGAAAGAGAGCCTTTTGGATGTTAATGTGCTGAGAGGTGCAACTGGAGGGATGTCTGATCATTATCTTGTTGAGGCGAAGTTAAAGATTTATAGAGGTTTTCAGAAAAGAAGAGAGAATGTTGGGGTGCAGAGAGTGGTGAGAGCAAGTGAGCTTGGGTAGGAGACTTGTGTAAGGAATTACCAGGAGAGCCTGAGTACAGAATGGAAAAAGGTGAGAAGAAAGGACGTAAGGGGAGGGTCGGAGGAATGGGATGTTTTTAGGGAAGCAGTGATGGCTTGCACAAAAGATGCTTGTGGCATAGAATTGTGGGAATTGAACAGATTAGAAAAGGTAGTGAGTGGTGGGATAAAGAAGTAAGATTTTTAATGAAAGAGAAGAGAGAGGAACTTGAACGATTTTTGCAGGGAAAAAATTGAATGACTAGGAAATGTATAAAAGAAAGAGACATGAGGTCAAAAGAAAGGTGAAAGAGGTGAAAAAGAGAGCAAATGAGAGTTTGGGGGAGAAAGTATCATTAAACTTTATGGAGAATAAAAAGATATTTTGGAAGGAGGTGAATAAAGTGCGTAAGACAAGGGAGCAAATGGGAACTTCATTGAATTGGGTTAATGGAGAGGTGATAACAAGTAGTGGTGATGTGAGAAGGAGATGGAGTGAGTATTTTGAAGGTTTGTTGAATGTGTTTGATGATAGAGTTGCAGATATAGGGTGTTTTGGTCGAGGTGATTTGCAAAGTGAGAGTGTTAGGGAGAATGATTTGGTAAAGAGAGAAGAGGTAGTAAAAGCTTTGCGGTAGATGAAAACCAGCAAGGCAGCGGGTTTGGATGGTATTGCAGTTGAATTTATTAGAAAAGGAGGTGACTGTATTGTTGACTTGTTGGTAAGGTTATTTGATGTATGTATGACTCCTGATGAGGTGCCTGAGGATTGGAGGAATGCTTGCAGAGTGCCATTGTACAAAGGGAAAGGTGATAAAAGTGAATGCTCATATTACAAAGGCATAAGTTTGTTGAGTATTCCTGGGAAATTATATGGGAGGGTATTGACTGAGATGGTGAAGGCATGTAAAGAGCATCAGATTGGGGAAGAGCAATGTGGTTTCAAACGTGGTAGAGGATGTTTGGATCAGTTATTCGCTTTAAAGTATGTATGTGAGAAATACTTAGAAAAGCAAATGAATTTGTATGTAGCATTTCTGGATCTGGAGGAGGCATATGATAGAGTTGATAGAGATGCTCTGTGGAAGGTATTAAGAGTATGTGGTGTGGGAGGCAAGTTCTTAGAAGCAGTGAAGTGTTTTTATTAAGGATGTAAGGATCATGTGCATGTGTAGGAAGAGAGGAAAGTGAATGGTTTTCAGTGAATGTATTTATGCGGCAGGGGTGTATGATGTCTCCATGGCTGTTTTATTTGTTTACGGATGGGGATGTTAGGGAGGTGAATGCAAGAGTTTTGGAAAGAGGGGAAAGTATGCAGTCTGTTGTGGATGAGAGGGCCGGAGAAGTGAGTTAGTTGTTGTTCGCTGATGATATAGCGCTGGTGGCTAATTCGTATGAGAAACTGCAGAGCAAGGTTATTAGGTTCCGTAGGTTTAAGGGACCAGTCAATTGGAAGGTAAGTTTGAATGGAGAAAAATTGGAGGAAGGGAAGTGTTTTAGATATCTGAGAGTGGATTTGGCAGTGGATGGAACAATGGAAGCAGAAGTGAATCATATGGTGGGGAAGGAGGCGAAAGTTCTGGAAGCATTGATGAATGTGTAGAGGTTGAGAACATTATCTCGGAAAGCAAAAATGAGTATGTTTGAAGGAATAGTGGTTCCAACAATGTTATATGGTTACGAGGCGTGGGCTATAGATACAGTTCTGCGGAGGAGGCTGGATGTGCTGGAAATGAGTTGTTTGAGGACAATATGTGGTGTGAGGTGGTTTGATCGAGTAAGTAATGATAGGATAAGAGAGATGTGTGGTAAAAAAAAAAGAGTGTGGTTGAGAGAGCAGAAGAGGGAGTTTTCTAATGGTTTGGTCACATGGAGAGAATGAGTGATGAAAGATTGACCAAGAGAATATATATGTCAGTGGTGGAGGGAATGAGAAGTGGGAGACCAAATTGGAGGTGGAAAGATGGAGTGAAAAATATTTTGAGTGGTTGGGGCCTCAACATGCAGGAGGGTGAAAGGCGTGCAAGGAATAAAGTGAATTGGAACGATGTGGTATACCGGGGTCGACGTGCTGTCAATGGATTGAACCAGGGTATGTGAAGCGTCTGGGGTAAACCATGGAAAGTTCTGTGGGGCCTGGATGTGGCAAGGGAGCTGTGGTTTCGGTGCATTATTACATGACAGCTGGGGACTTGGTGTGAACGAATGTGGCATTTGTTGTCTTTTCTTACCGCTACCGCGCACACATGAGAGGGGAGGGGATTTTTATTTCATGTGTGGTAAGGTGACGATGGGAATGAATAAAGGCAGATAGTGTGAACTGTATGCATATGTATATATGTATGTGTCTGAGTGTGTATATATTTGTGTACATTGCGATGTATGGGTATGTATATTTGCGTGTGTGGACGTGTATGTATATACATGTGTATGGGGGTGGGTTGGGCCATTTCTTTCGTCTGTTAGCTTGCGCTACCTCGCAAACGCGGGAGACAGCGACAAAGCAAAATATATATATATATATATATATATATATATATATATATATATATATATATATATATATATATATATATATATATATATATATATATGTATATATATATATATATATATATAGGGGAGAAAGATTACTTCCCACGCATTCCTCAAGTGTCGTAGAAGGCGACTAAAGGGGAAGGGAGTGGGGGACTGGAAACAGGAGTGGTACGAGTATGTAATAGAGCGTAAAAAAGTAAACTCTTGTTGATATGGGTAAAATTGAAACGGGATGGAGAGAGATGAGTGATTATTGGTTCATATGCACCTGGGCATGAGAAGAAGGATCATGAGAGGCAAGTGTTTGGGGAGCAGCTGAGTGAGTGTGTTAGTAGGTCTGATGCACGAGACCGGGTTATAGTGATGGGTGATTTGAATAGATAGGTGAGTATTCTGGTGTGCATGGGGTGTTCAGTGTTCTAATTGGAAATAGTGAAAAACTTGTAGACTTATGCGCTGAAAAATGACTGGTGATTGGGAATACCTGGTTTAAAAAGAGAGATATACATAAGTATACGTATGTAAGTAGGAGAGATGGCCAGAGAGCGTTATTGCATTACGTGTTGATTGATAGGCGCGCGAAAGAGAGCCTTTTGGATGTTAATGTGCTGAGAGGTGCAACTGGAGGGATGTCTGATCACTATCTTGTCGAGGCGAAGGTGAAGATTTATAGAGGTTTTCAGAAAAGAAGAGAGAATGTTGGGGTACAGAGAGTGGTGAGAGCAAGTGAGCTTGGGTAAGAGACTTGTGTAAGGAATTACCAGGAGAGCATGAGTACAGAATGGAAAGAGGTGAGATGAAAGGACGTAAGGGGAGGGTCGGAGGAATGGGATGTATTTAGGGAAGCAGTGATGGCTTGCACAAAAGATGCTTGTGGCATAGAATCTAGGGATTTGGGCAGATTAGAAAAGGTAGTGAGTGGTGGGATGAAGAAATAAGATTATTAATGAAAGAGAAGAGAGAGGCATTTGGACGATTTTTGCAGGAAGAAAATGGAAATGACTGGGAAATGTATAAAAGAAAGAGACATGAGGTCAAAAGAAAGGTGAAAGAGGTGAAAAAGAGAGCAAATGAGAGTTTGGGTGAGAGAGTATCATTAAATTTTATGGAGAATTAAAAGATATTTTACAAGGAGGTAAAAAAAGTGCGTAAGACAAGAGAACAAATGGGAACTTCATTGAATTGGGTTAATGGGGAGGTGATAACAAGTAGTGGTGATGTGAGAAGGAGATGGAGTGAGTATTTTGAAGGTTTGTTGAATGTGTTTGATGATAGAGTTGCAGATATAGGGTGTTTTGGTCGAGGTGGTTTGCAAAGTGAGAGTGTTATGGAGAATAAATTGGTAAAGAGAGAAGAGGTAGTAAAAGCTTTGCGGTAGATGAAAGCCGGAAAGGCAGCAACTTTCGATGGTATTGCAGTTGAATTTATTAGAAAAGGAGGTGACTGTATTGTTGACTGGTTGGTAAGGATATTTGATGTATGTATGACTCATGGTGAGGTGCCTGAGGATTGGAGGAATGCTTGCAGAGTGCCATTGTACAAAGGGAAAGGGTATAAAAGTGAATGCTCAAATTACAAAGGCATAAGTGTGTTGAGTATTCCTGGGAAATTATATGGGAAGGTATTGATTGAGATGGTGAAGGCATGTACAGAGCATCAGATTGGGGAAGAGCAGTGTGGTTTCAGGAGTGGTAGAGGATATGTGGATCAGGTGTTTGCTTTGAAGAATGTATGTGAGAAATACTTAGAAAAGCAAATGAATTTGTATACAGCATTTATGGATCTGGAGGAGGCATATGATAGAGCTGATAGAGATGCTCTGTAGAAGGTGTGGGGGTAAGTTGTTAAAAGCAATGGAATTGTTTTATCGGGGATTTAAGGCATGTGTACGTGTAGGAAGAGGGGAAAGTGATTAGTTTTCAGTGAATGTTGGCTTGCGGCAGGGGTGTGTGATGTCTCTATGGTTTTTTTTTTTTTATGAATTGAGTTCTTAGGGAGGTGGCTGCAAGAGTTTTGGAAAGAGGGGAAAGTGTGCATTCTGTTATGCATGAAAGAGCTTGGGAGGTGAGTCAGTTGTTGTTCGCTGATGATACAGCGCTGGTGGTTGATTCGTGTGAAAACTGCAGAAGCTGGTGAATGAGTTTGGTAAAGTGTGTGAAAGAAGAAAGGTCAGAGTAAATGTGAATAAGAGCAAGGATATTAGGTACAGTAAGGTTGAGGGACAAGTCAATTGGGAGGTAAGTTTGAATGGAGAAAAACTGGAGAAAGTGAAGTGTTTTAGATATCTGGGAGTTGATCTGGCAGCGAATGTAACAATGGAAGCGGAAGTGAATCATAGGCTGGGGGTGGAGGTGAAAGTTCTGAGAGCGTTGAAGAATGTGTGGAAGTCGAGAACATTATCTCGGAAAACAAAAATTAGTATGTTTGAAGGCATAGTGGTTCCAACAATGTAATATGGTTGCGAGGCGTGGGTTATATATAGAGCTGTGCGGAGGAGGGTGGATCTGCTGGAAATGAGATATTTGAGGACATTATGTGGTGTGAGGTGGTTTGATCGAATAAGTAATAATAGGGTAAGAGAGATGTGTGGTAATAAAAAGAGTGTGGTTGAGAGAGCATAAGAGGGTGTTTTGAAATACTTTGGTCACATGGAGAGAACGAGTAAGGAAAGATTGACGAAGAGGATATATGTGTCAGAGGTGGAGGGAACGAGGAGAAGTAGGAGACCAAATTGGAGGTGGAAAGATAGAGTGAAACAAATTTTGAGTGATTGTGCCCTAAAAATGCAAGATGGTGAAAGGCGTTCAAGGAATAAAGTAAATTGGAACGATTTGGTATACTGGGGTCGACGTGCTGTCAATGGATTGAACCAAAGCATATGAAGCGTCTGGGGTAAACCTTGGAAAGTTCTGTGGGGCCTAGATGTGGAGAGGGAGCTGTGTTGTCAGTGTAGTATACATGACAGCTAGCGTCTGAATGTGAACGAATGTGGCGTTTGTTGTCTTTACCTAGCGCTACCTCGCGCACAATCGTTGGGAGGGTGTTGTTATTTCATGTTTGGCGGGGTGGCGGTGGAAATGAATAAAGGCCGACAGTATGAATTATGTACATGTATATATACGTATATGTCTGTCACTATATGTGTGTATAATTTGAGATGTATAGATGTGTATATTTGCGTGTGTGGACGTGTATGTATATACATGTGTATGAGGGTGGGTTAGGCCAGTGTTTCGTCTTTTCCTTGCGCGACCTCGCTAATGCGGGAGACAGCGAAAAAGCCAAATAGAATGGAATAGAATATATATATATATATGTGTGTATATATATATATATATATATATATATATATATATATATATATATATATATATATATATATATATATATATATATATATATATATATATATATATATATATATATATATATAAATATATATATATATATATATATATGTATATATTTATATATATATATATATATATATATTTTTTTTTTCTTTTTTTTTTCCTTTGTCGCTGTCTCCAGCGTTAGCGAGGTAGCGCAAGGAAACAGACGAAAGAATGGCCCAACCCACCCACATACACATGTATATACATACACGTCCACACAGGCATATATACATAACTATACATCTCAATGCACACATATATATACACACACAGACATATACATATTTACACATGTACATAATTCATACTGTCTGTCTTTATTTATTCCCATCGCCACCTCGCAACACATGGAATAACAACACCCTCCCCACTCATGTGTGCGAGGTAGCGCTAGGAAAAGACAACAAAGGCACCATTCGTTCACACTCAGTCTCTAGCTATCATGTGATAATGCACCGAAACCACAGCTCCCTTTCCACAACCAGGCCCCCACAACTTTCCATGGTTTACCCCAGACACTTCACATGCCCTGGTTCAATCCATTGACACCACGTCGACCCCGGTATACCATATCGTTCCAATTCACTCTATTCCTTACACGCCTTTCACCCTCCTGCATGTTCAGGCCCCGGTCACTCAAAATCTTTTTCATTCAATCTTTCCACCTCCAATTTGGTCTCCCACTTCTCCTCGTTCACTACACCTCTGACACATACATCCTCTTGGTCAATCTTTCCTCACTCATTCTCTCCATGCGACCAAATCATTTCAAAACACCCTCTTCTGCTCTCTCAACCACACTATTTCTATTTCCACACATCTCTCTATCCCTTACATTACTTACTCTATGAAACCACCTCACACCACATATTGTCCTCAAACATCTCATTTCCAGCACATCCACCCTCCTGCGCACAACTCTATCCATAGCCCACGCCTTGCAGCCATACAACATTGTTGGAAACACAATATATATATATATATATATATATATATATATATATATATATATATATATATATATATATATATATCTTTATTTTTTTTTTGCTATGTCGCTGTCTCCCGCGTTTGCGAGGTAGGGCAAGGAAACAGACGAAAGAAATGGCCCAACCCACACCCATACACATCTATATACCTACGTCCACACACGCAAATATACATACCTACACAGCTTTCCATTGTTTACCCCAGACGCTTCACATGCCCTGATTCAATCCACTGAAAACACGTCAACCCCGGTATACCACATCGACCCAATTCACTCTATTCCTTGCCCTCCTTTCACCCTCCTGCATGTTCAGGCCCCGATCACACAAAAACTTTTTCACTCCATCTTTCAACCTCCAATTTGGTCTCCCACTTCTCGTTCCCTCCACCTCCGACACATATATCCTCTTGGTCAATCTTTCCTGACTCATTCTCTCCATGTGCCCAAACCATTTCAAAATATATATATATATATATATATATATATATATATATATATATATATATATATATATATATATATATATATATATATATATATTATTTTTTTTTATTATACTTTGTCGCTGTCTCCCGCGTTTGCGAGGTAGCGCAAGGAAACAGACGAAAGAAATGGCCCAACCCCCCCCCATACATATGTATATACATATGTCCACACACGCAAATTACATATCTACACAGCTTTCCATGGTTTACCCCAGACGCTTCACATGCCTTGATTCAATCCACTGACAGCACGTCAAACCCGGTATACCACATCGCTCCAATTCACTCTATTCCTTGCCCTCCTTTCACCCTCCTGCATGTTCAGGCCCCGATCACACAAAATCTTTTTCACTTCATCTTTCCACCTCCAATTTGGCCTCCCTCTTCTCCTCGTTCCCTCCACCTCCGACACATATATCCTCTTGGTCAATCTTTCCTCACTCATTCTCTCCATGTGCCCAAACCACTTCAAAACACCCTCTTCTGCTCTCTCAACCACGCTCTTTTTATTTCCACACATCTCTCTTACCCTTACGTTACTCACTCGATCAAACCACCTCACACCACATATTGTCCTCAAATATCTCATTTCCAGCACATCCATCCTCCTGCGCACAACTCTATCCATAGCCCACGCCTCGCAACCATACAACATTGTTGGAATCACTATTCCTTCAAACATACCCATTCCTTCAAACATATATATACATATATACACACATATGCACATATACATACATATACACACACATACATATATTGGAAAGGATCACAACCTCCCGCGCGACCAAGCACACTCCCATGAGTCCACAGGGAAAATGAAACACGACAAGTTCCCAAAGTGCAACCCCGCGCAACAATCACGTCATCAGGGGAGACACATTAGAGATATACAAATCTTCTGACATACATCGAAGAGGCAAAGCCGGGAAGCCACTTGGTAAATGGCGTCCCAGCTACGTCTCCCCGATGTATATCAACTGACCCACACTTCACTCTTGTGTCTCCCCTGATGACGTGATCACCACACGAAAGTGCACCTGGGAACATGTCGCGCTTCATATATATATATATGTATATATATATATATATATATATATATATATATATATATATATATATATATATATATATATATATATATATATATATATATATATATTATTTATTTATCATACTTTGTCGCTGTCTCCCGCGTTTGCGAGGTAGCGCAAGGAAACAGACGAAAGAAATGGCCCAACCCCCCCCCATACACATGTATATACATACGTCCACACACGCAAATATACATACCTACACAGCTTTCCATGGTTTACCCCAGACGCTTCACATGCCTTGCTTCAATCCACTGACAGCACGTCAACCCCGGTATACCACATCGCTCCAATTCACTCTATTCCTTGCCCTCCTTTCACCCTCCTGCATGTTCAGGCCCCGATCACACAAAATCTTTTTCACTCCATCTTTCCACCTCCAATTTGGTCTCCCTCTTCTCCTTGTTCCCTCCACCTCCGACACATATATCCTCTTGGTCAATCTTTCCTCACTCATCCTCTCCATGTGCCCAAACCACTTCAAAACACCCTCTTCTGCTCTCTCAACCACGCTCTTTTTATTTCCACACATCTCTCTTACCCTTACGTTACTCACTCGATCAAACCACCTCACACCACACATTGTCCTCAAACATCTCATTTCCAGCACATCCATCCTCCTGCGCACAACTCTATCCATAGCCCACGCCTCGCAACCATACAACATTGTTGGAACCACTATTCCTTCAAACATACCCATTTTTGCTTTCCGAGATAATGTTCTCGACTTCCACACATTCTTCAAGGCCCCCAGAATTTTCGCCCCCTCCCCCACCCTATGATCCACTTCCGCTTCCATGGTTCCATCCGCTGCCAGATCCACTCCCAGATATCTAAAACACTTCACTTCCTCCAGTTTTTCTCCATTCAAACTCACCTCCCAATTGACTTGACCCTCAACCCTACTGTACCTAATAACCTTGCTCTTATTCACATTTACTCTTAACTTTCTTCTTCCACACACTTTACCAAACTCAGTCACCAGCTTCTGCAGTTTCTCACATGAATCAGCCACCAGCGCTGTATCATCAGCGAACAACAACTGACTCACTTCCCAAGCTCTCTCATCCCCAACAGACTTCATACTTGCCCCTCTTTCCAAAACTCTTGCATTTACCTCCCTAACAACCCCATCCATAAACAAATTAAACAACCATGGAGACATCACACACCCCTGCCGCAAACCTACATTCACTGAGAACCAATCACTTTCCTCTCTTCCTACACGTACACATGCCTTACATCCTCGATAAAAACTTTTCACTGCTTCTAACAACTTTCCTCCCACACCATATATTCTTAATACCTTCCACAGAGCATCTCTATCAACTCTATCATATGCCTTCTCCAGATCCATAAATGCTACATACAAATCCATTTGCTTTTCTAAGTATTTCTCACATACATTCTTCAAAGCAAACACCTGATCCACACATCCTCTACCACTTCTGAAACCACACTGCTCTTCCCCAATCTGATGCTCTGTACATGCCTTCACCCTCTCAATCAATACCCTCCCATATAATTTACCAGGAATACTCAACAAACTTATACCTCTGTAATTTGAGCACTCACTCTTATCCCCTTTGCCTTTGTACAATGGCACTATGCACGCATTCCGCCAATCCTCAGGCACCTCACCATGAGTCATACATACATTAAATAACCTTACCAACCAGTCAACAATACAGTCACCCCCTTTTTTAATAAATTCCACTGCAATACCATCCAAACCTGCTGCCTTGCCGGCTTTCATCTTCCGCAAAGCTTTCACTACCTCTTCTCTGTTTACCAAATCATTTTCCCTAACCCTCTCACTTTGCACACCACCTCGACCAAACACCCTATATCTGCCACTCTATCATCAAACACATTCAACAAACCTTCAAAATACTCACTCCATCTCCTTCTCACATCACCACTACTTGTTATCACCTCCCCATTTGCGCCCTTCACTGAAGTTCCCATTTGCTCCCTTGTCTTACGCACTTTATTTACCTCCTTCCAGAACATCTTTTTATTCTCCCTAAAATTTAATGATACTCTCTCACCCCAACTCTCATTTGCCCTTTTTTTCACCTCTTGCACCTTTCTCTTGACCTCCTGTCTCTTTCTTTTATACATCTCCCACTCAATTGCATTTTTTCCCTGCAAAAATCGTCCAAATGCCTCTCTCTTCTCTTTCACTAATACTCTTACTTCTTCATCCCACCACTCACTACCCTTTCTAATCAACCCACCTCCCACTCTTCTCATGCCACAAGCATCTTTTGCGCAATCCATCACTGATTCCCTAAATACATCCCATTCCTCCCCCACTCCCCTTACTTCCATTGTTCTCACCTTTTTCCATTCTGTACTCAGTCTCTCCTGGTACTTCCTCACACAGGTCTCCTTCTCAAGCTCACTTACTCTCACCACCCTCTTCACCCCAACATTCACTCTTCTTTTCTGAAAACCCATACAAATCTTCACCTTAGCCTCCACAAGATAATGATCAGACATCCCTCCAGTTGCACCTCTCAGCACATTAACATCCAAAAGTCTCTCTTTCGCACGCCTGTCAATTAACACGTAATCCAATAACGCTCTCTGGCCATCTCTCCTACTTACATAAGTATACTTATGTATATCTCGCTTTTTAAACCAGGTATTCCCTATCATCAGTCCTTTTTCAGCACATAAATCTACAAGCTCTTCACCATTTCCATTTACAACACTGAACACCCCATGTATACCAATTATTCCCTCAACTGCCACATTACTCACCTTTGCATTCAAATCACCCATCACTATAACCCGGTCTCGTGCATCAAAACCACTAACACACTCATTCAGCTGCTCCCAAAACACTTGCCTCTCTTGATCTTTCTTCTCATGCCCAGGTGCATATGCACCAATAATCACCCACCTCTCTCCATCAACTTTCAGTTTTACCCATATTAATCGAGAATTTACTTTCTTACACTCTATCACATACTCCCACAACTCCTGTTTCAGGAGTATTGCTACTCCTTCCCTTGCTCTTGTCCTCTCACTAACCCCTGACTTTACTCCCCAGACATTCCCAAACCACTCTTCCCCTTTACCCTTGAGCTTCGTTTCACTCAGAGCCAAAACATCCAGGTTCCTTTCCTCAAACATACTACCTATCTCTCCTTTTTTCACATCTTGGTTACATCCACACACATTTAGGCACCCCACTCTGAGCCTTCGAGGAGGATGAGCACTCCCCGCGTGACTCCTTCTTCTGTTACCATTTTAGAAAGTTAATACAAGGAGGGGAGGATTTCTGGCCCCCCGCTCCCGTCCCCTCTAGTCGCTTTCTACGACACGCGAGGAATACGTGGGAAGTATTCTTTCACCCCTATCCCCAGGGATAATATACATATATATATACATACACACACACACATATATATATATATATATATACATATATATATATATATATATATATATATATATATATATATATATATATATATATATATATATATATATATATATATATGTGATATATATGCGTTATTGGATTACGTGTTAATTGACAGGCGCGCGAAAGAGAGACTTTTCGATGTTAATGTGCTGAGAGGTGCAACTGGAGGGATGTCTGATCATTATCTTGTGGAGGCTAAGGTGAAGATTTGTATGGGTTTCAAGAAAAGAAGAGTGAGTGTTGGGGTGAAGAGGGTGGTGAAAGTAAGTGAGCTTGGGAAGGAGACTTGTGTGAGGAAGTACCAGGAGAGACTGAGTACAGAATGGATAAAGGTGAGAACAATGGAAGTAAGGGGAGTGGGGGGGGAATGGGATGTATTTAGGGAATCAGTGATGGATTGCGCAAAAGATGCTTGTGGCATGAGAAGAGTGGGAGGTGGGTTGATTAGAAAGGGTAGTGAGTGGTGGGATGAAAAAGTAAGAGTATTAGTGAAAGAGAAGAGAGAGGCATTTGGACGATTTTTGCAGGTAAAAAATGAAATTGAGTGGGAGACGTATAAATGAAAGAGACAGGAGGTCAAGAGAAAGGTGCAGGAGGTGAAGAAAAGGGCAAATGAGAGTTGGGGTGAGAGAGTATCATTAAATTTTAGGGA
The DNA here is from genome assembly GCF_036320965.1 of Panulirus ornatus. Taxonomy (NCBI): domain Eukaryota; kingdom Metazoa; phylum Arthropoda; class Malacostraca; order Decapoda; family Palinuridae; genus Panulirus; species Panulirus ornatus. The sequence goes on from NC_092225.1 coordinate 5,472,155, forward strand.
GAATAAAAAGATGTTCTGGAAGGAGGTAAATAAAGTGCGTAAGACAAGGGAGCAAATGGGAACTTCAGTGAAGGGCGCAAATGGGGAGGTGATAAAAAGTAGTGGTGATGTGAGAAGGAGATGGTGTGAGTATTTTGAAGGTTTGTTGAATGTGTTTGATGATAGAGTGGCAGATATAGGGTGTTTTGGTCGAGGTGGTGTGCAAAGTGCGAGGGTTATCGAAAATGATTTGGTAAACAGAGAAGAGGTAGTAAAAGCTTTGTGGAAGATGAAAGCCGGCATGGCAGCAGGTTTGGATGGTATTGCAGTGGAATTTAGTAAAATAGGGAGTGACTGTATTGTTGACTGGTTGGTAAGGTTATTTAATGTATGTATGACTCATGGTGAGGTGCCTAAGGATTGGCGGAATGCGTGCATAGTGCCATTGTACAAAGGCAAAGGGGATAAGAGTGAGTGCTCAAATTACAGAGGTATAAGTTTGTTGAGTATTCCTGGCAAATTATATGGGAGGGTATTGATTGAGAGGGTGAAGGCATGTACAGAGCATCAGATTGGGGAAGAGCAGTGTGGTTTCAGAAGTGGTAGAGGATGTGTGGATCAGGTGTTTGCTTTGAAGAATGTATGTGAGAAATACTTAGAAAAGCAAATGGATTTGTATGTAGCATTTATGGATCTGGAGAAGGCATATGATAGAGTTGATAGAGATGCTCTGTGGAAGGTATTAAGAATATATGGTGTGGGAGGCAAGTTGTTAGAAGCAGTGAAAAGTTTTCATCGAGGATGTAAGGCATGTGTACGTGTATGAAGAGAGGAAAGTGATTTGTTCTCAGTGAATGTAGGTTTGCGGCAGGGGTGTGTGATGTCTCCATGGTTGTTTAATTTGTTTATGGATGGGTTGTTAGGGAGGTGAATGCAAGAGTTTTGGAAAGAGTGGCAAGTATGAAGTCTGTTGGGGATGAGAGAGCTTGGGAAGTGAGTCAGTTGTTCGCTGATGATACAGCGCTGGTGGCTGATTCATGTGAGAAACTGCAGAAGCTGGTGACTGAGTTTGGTAAAGTGTGTGAAAGAAAAAAGTTAAGAGTAAATGTGAATAAGAGCAAGGTTATTAGGTATAGTAGGGTTGAGGGTCAAGTCAATTTGGAGGTGAGTTTGAATGGAGAAAAACTGGAGGAAGTGAAGTGTTTTAGATATCTAGGAGTGGATCTGGCAGCGGATGGAAACATGGAAGCGGAAGTGGATCATAGGGTGGGGGAGGGGGCGAAAATTCTGGGAGCCTTGAAGAATGTTTGGAAGTCGAGAACATTATCTCGGAAAGCAAAAATGGGTATGTTTGAAGGAATAGTGGTTCCAACAATGTTGTATGTTTGCGAGGCGTGGACTATGGATAGAGTTGTGCGCAGGAGGATGGATGTGCTGGAAATGAGATGTTTGACGACAATGTGTGGTGTGAGGTGTTTTGATCGAGTAAGTAACGTAAGGGTAAGAGAGATGTGGGGAATTAAAAAGAGGGTGGTTGAGAGAGCAGAAGAGGGTGTTTTGAAATGGTTTGGTCACATGGAGAGAATGAGTGAGGAAAGATTGACCAAGAGGATATATGTGTCGGAGGTGGAGGGAACGAGGAGAAGAGGGAGGCCAAATTGGAGGTGGAAAGATGGAGTGAAAAAGATTTTGTGTGATCGGGGCCTGAACATGCAGGAGGGTGAAAGGAGGGCAAGGAATAGAGTGAATTGGAGCGATATGGTATACCGGGGTTGACGTGCTGTCAGTGGATTAAATCAAGGCATGTGAAGCGTCTGGGGTAAACCATGGAAAGCTGTGTAGGTATGTATATTTGCGTGTGTGGACGTATGTATATACATGTGTATGGGGTGGGTTGGGCCATTTCTTTTCGTCTGTTTCCTTGCGCTACCTCGCAAACCCGGGAGACAGCGACAAAGGAAAAAAAAAAAAGAAATATATATATATATATATATATATATATATATATATATATATATATATATATATATATATATATATATATATATATATATATATATATCCAGCATACCAACCCTCCTGCGCACTACTCTATTCATAGCCCACGCCTCGCAACCATACAACATTGTTGGAACCACTATTTCTTCAAACATAGCCATTTCTGCTTTTCGAGATAATGTTCTCGACTTCCACATATTCTTAAATGCTCCCAGGATTTTCGCCCCTCCCCCATCCTATGATTCACTTCCGCTTCCATGGTTCCATCCGCTGCCAGATCCACTCCCAGATATCTAAAACACTTTACTTCCTCCAGTTTTTCTCCATTGAAACTTACCTCCCATTTGACTTGACCCTCAATCCTACTGTACCTAATAACCTTGATCTTATTCACATCTACTCTTAACTTTCTTCTTTCACACACTTTACCAAACTCAGTCACCACCTTTTGCAGTTTCTCACATGAATCAGCCACCAGCGCTGTATCATCAGCGAACAACTGACTCACTTCCCAAGCTCTCTCATCCCCAACAGACTTTATACTTGCCCCTCTTTCCAAAACTCTTGCATTCACCTCCCTAACAACCCCATCCATAAACAAATTAAACAACCATGGAGACATCACACACCCCTGCCGCAAACCTACATTCACTGAGAACCAATCACTTTCCTCTCTTCCTACACGTACACATGCCTTACATCCTCGATAAAAACTTTTCACTGCTTCTAACAACTTTCCTCCCACACCATATATTCTTAATACCTTCCACAGAGCATCACTATGAACTCTATCCTATACCTTCTCCAGATCCATAAATGCTCCATACAAATCCATTTGCTTTTCTAAGTATTTCTCACATACATTCTTCAAAGCAAATACCTGATCCACACATCCTCTACCACTTCTGAAACCACACTATATATATATATATATATATATATATATATATATATATATATATATATATATATATATATATATATATATATATATATATATATATATATATATATATATATATATATATATATATATATATATATATATATATATATATATATATATATATATATATATATATATATATATATATATATATATATATATATATATATATATATATATATATATATATATATATATATATATATATATATATATATATATATATTGGAAAGGCAAAGGGGATAAGAGTGAGTGCTCAAATTACAGAGGTATAAGTTTGTTGAGTATTCCTGGTAAATTATATGGGAGGGTATTGATTGAGAGGGTGAAGGCATGTACAGAGCATCAGATTGGGGAAGAGCAGTGTGGTTTCAGAAGTGGTAGAGGATGTGTGGATCAGGTGTTTGCTTTGAAGAATGTATGTGAGAAATACTTAGAAAAGCAAATGGATTTGTATGTAGCATTTATGGATCTGGAGAAGGCATATGATACAGTTGATAGAGATGCTCTGTGGAAGGTATTAAGAATATATGGTGTGGGAGGAAAGTTGTTAGAAGCAGTGAAAAGTTTTTATCGAGGATGTAAGGCATGTGTACGTGTAGGAAGAGAGGAAAGTGATTGGTTCTCAGTGAATGTAGGTTTGCGGCAGGGGTGTGTGATGTCTCCATGGTTGTTTAATTTGTTTATGGGTGGGGTTGTTAGGGAGGTAAATGCAAGAGTTTTGGAAAGAGGGGCAAGTATGAAGTCTGTTGGGGATAAGAGAGCTTGGGAAGTGAGTCAGTTGTTGTTCGCTGATGATACAGCGATGGTGGCTGATTCATGTGAGAAACTGCAGAAGCTGGTGAGTGAGTTTGGTAAAGTGTGTGGAAGAAGAAAGTTAAGAGTAAATGTGAATAAGAGCAAGGTTATTAGGTACAGTAGGGTTGAGGGTCAAGTCAATTTGGAGGTGAGTTTCAATGGAGAAAAACTGGAGGAAGTGAAGTGTTTTAGATATCTGGGAGTGGATCTGGCAGCGGATGGAACCATGGAAGCGGAAGTGGATCATAGGGTGGGGGAGGGGGCGAAAATTCTGGGGGCCTTGAAGAATGTGTGGAAGTCGAGAACATTATCTCGGAAAGCAAAAATGGGTATGTTTGAAGGAATAGTGGTTCCAACAATGTTGTATGGTTGCGAGGCGTGGGCTATGGATAGAGTTGTGCGCAGGAGGATGGATGTGCTGGAAATGAGATGTTTGAGGACAATGTGTGGTGTGAGGTGGTTTGATCGAGTGAGTAACGTAAGGGTAAGAGAGTTGAGTGGAAATAAAAAGAGCGTGGTTGAGAGAGCAGAAGAGGGTGTTTTGAAGTGGTTTGGGCACATGGAGAGGATGAGTTAGGAAAGATTGACCAAGAGGATATATGTGTCGGATGTGGAGGGAGCAAGGAGAAGAGGGAGACCAATTTGGAGGTGGAAAGATGGAGTGAAAAAGATTTTGTGTGATCGGGGCCTGAACATGCAGGAGGGTGAAAGGAGGGCAAGGAATAGAGTGAATTGGAGCGATGTGGTATACCGGGGTTGACGTGCTGTCGGTGGATTGAATCAAGGCATGTGAAGCGTCTGGGGTAAACCATGGAAAGCTGTGTAGGTATGTATATTTGCGTGTGTGGACGTATGTATATACATGCGTATGGGGGGGGGTTGGGCCATTTCTTTCGTTTGTTTCCTTGCGCTACCTCGCAAACGCGGGAGACAGCGACGAAGTATAAAAAAAAAAAAAAATTGGAAAGGATCACAATTTTGCGCGTGATCAAGATATTCCTATGAGTCCATGGGGAAAATGAAACACGAAAATTTCCCAAGTGCACTTTCGTGTAATAATCACATCATCAGGGGAGACACAAGAGAGGAATATAACAGTCAGTTGATATACATCGAAGAGACGAAGCTAGGACGCCATTTGGTAAACATGTTATTGTCTAAAACATACAACGAGCTCTCATAAACTTATCATTTTACAAATCTTATCAACAATAAAGTTATCTAATTTGTACAGACCATCACTAATATAAAGGTTATAATTCTTTGTGTATGTAATAATAGAAGATTCAATGATATTTCTCTTGATAATAGAGTTAGAGTTAACAACTGAGATGGCATTACTCCAGTCAATACAATGATCACAGTTTTTAACATGATTAAAAAAAGCATTTGATTCTTGTCCCGTTCTTATACTATATTTATGTTGCTTAAGTCTAACAGAAAGATCCTTACCAGTCTGACCAACATAAAATTTATCACAGTTTCAACAAGGAACTCTATAGATGCAACCAAGAGAATTTTCTGGTGAATTCCTGATTAAGATATTCTTTATAGTATTATTGTTGCTTCTCTACAAGCTGTCCTGGATTTTCTCCTTTCGTTCCTGCTTTCTCCAAATCGCTAATCAAGGCTCACCAACTGACGTTACGATTTCAATTCCTTAGGAAATGCCTTGATGAACAAGTGATGCCAAGATCTGTCCTACCTCAACGTTTGTTGCAGCTGTCTGGTCGACCATTTGACCAATTTCAAAATATTATTTCAAAGAAAAACATTGCATTAAAGAAACTTGAAATGGAGGAGGCTTTTCGTATTTCAAGAGTGAAGAAAAGTGCCTTTCAAATGACAATACCGACACACTGGAAGAACCGGATATTGGACTATTGCTATGATGAATTAAGGAAAGAACGCAATAGGCTACAAGTGTCACTAAATCGTAAGTTGGACCATCTTATTGAAAACAGCGACTGCACCAAGAACACAAACCCATGTTTTGTGGTAAACCTATCTAATAAACAACTAGATAAAGATTCCTTGTGTGCATTAGGGTATGGTTTAAGTTTTGTATGCTCTAACAGAGAAGCCAGTTGTGTTGATGTCTCAAATTCTTTTTGTAATTTAGAAAAATACAGTAATTCAAGTAATGATGACATTAATATTTGCAAGGGTTTAGTGTATGCCAGTTTGTCAAAACCAGTGGAAGCTAATTACCCTAAAAGATTCATAAGAGCTATTAACACCTTAAAAAAAGACAAGGATATACATATTACTAAAGCAGATAAGGCTAACACTGTTGTGATTTTAGACAAAAGTAACTATTTATCTAAAATGAATGATCTTCTAAATGATAACACAAGATATTCTAAGCTTAGTAAAAATCCCTTAGAAGCAGTTAATTCTCACTTCAATAAAGAAATGAAGTTGTTGTTGAAAGGTAACATTTCTCTTATCAAAAATTTGTCATCTTTGTCCCCTTCATTGCCATATATGTATGGACTTATCAAAACATAAACAAAATTTTCCAGCAAGACCTATAGTTAGTTCAGTAGGCTCCATCACATATAAATTATCAAAATGGTTAGTCTCCTTATTAAGCCCTTTAGTGGGTAAGGTATCAAATTCTAATATAATGAACAATGTAGATCTATTCAACAAGCTAAACAATATCAATATAAATTTTGATTTCAAACTAGTTAGCTTTGATGTTTCCTCACTTTTCACTAAAGTTCCAGTTGATGACCTTTTAGAATATTTATTTGATGTTTTGGATGATATTCATTTACCTGTTTCAAAGTCTAATTTCATTGAACTGATAAAATTGTGTATAAAAGACTGTGTATTTCAATTTAATAGAGATTATTATGCTCAAAAATTTGGTATGGCAATGGATAACCCTCTTTCACCTGTACTAAGTAATCTTTATATGGAATTTTTTGAAACAAAATTACTAAAGGATATCTTACCATCTAATGCAATTTGGTTTAGGTATGTAGATGATGTTCTTTGTGTTTGGCCAACAAATGAAAATTTACAAATATTTCTTCCCTTACTTAACAATTTAGTAACTTCCATCAAATTTACTGTAGAAAATGAAAATAATGGTATGTTACCATTTTCAGATTGCATGATCCATAGACAAGGAAACAAGTTTAAGTTTAGCATATACAGAAAACCCACCAATGTATGCTCATATACCCATTATTACTCATCTCAACATGACAGAGTTAAATTATCATCATTTCAATCTATGTTCCTAAGGGCATTACGTATTTGCAGTCCAGAGTTTATTGATGATGAGTTTAAGAAGATATGTTCTATTGGATCTAAGTTAAAGTACCCTAGATCTTTCATTGATAAATCCCTTAAGTTTGCAAAGAAATCATTTTATAGAGTTCAGCACAAACCTCCCATTGACACCAAGAATCTTATAGTTCTCGCTTTTAAAAATAAATTCACTTTGCTTCCCATGTTGCTTAAATCCTTTAATGTAACATTGCCTTTAGCAACAATAATACTATAAAGAACATCTTAATCAAGAATTCACCAGAAAATTCTCTTGGTTGCATCCATAAAGTTCCTTGTGGAAACTGTGATAAATTTTATGTTGGTCAGACTGGTAAGGATCTTTCTGTTAGACTTAAGCAACATAAATATAGTATAAGAAAGGGACAAGAATCAAATGCCTTGCTTAATCATGTAAAAAACTATGATCATTGTATTGACTGGAGTAAAGCCATCTCAGTTGTTAACTCTAACTCTATTATCAAGAGAAATATCATTGAATCTTATGTTATTACATACAAAAAGAATTATAATCTTAATATTAGTGATGGTCTGTACAAATTAGATAACTTTATTGTTGATAAGATTTGTAAAATGATAAGTTTATGAACGCTCGTTGTATGTTTTAGACAATCACATGTTTACCAAATGGCGTCCTAGCTTCGTCTCTTCGATGTATATCAACTGACTGTTATATTCCTCTCTTGTGTCTCCCCTGATGATGTAATTATTACACGAAAGTGCACTTGGTAACTTTTCATGTTTCATTTTCCCCGTGGACTCATATGAATATATATATATATATATATATATATATATATATATATATATATATATATATATATATATATATATATATATATATTATATATTTTTTTTTTATTATACTTTGTCGCTGTCTCCCGCGTTTGCGAGGTAGCGCAAGGAAACAGACGAAAGAAATGGCCCAACCCCCCCCCCCCCATACACATGTATATACATACGTCCACACACGCAAATATATATACCTAGACAGATTTCCATGGTTTACCCCAGACGCTTCACATGCCCTGCTTCAATCCACTGACAGCACGTCAACCCCGGTATAACACATCGCTCCAATTCACTCTATTCCTTGCCCTCCTTTCACCCTCCTGCATGCTCAGGCCCCGATCACACAAACTCTTTTTCACTCCATCTTTCCACCTCCAATTTGGTATCCCTCTTCTCCTTGTTCCCTCCACCTCCGACACATATATCCTCTTGGTCAATCTTTCCTCACTCATCCTCTCCATGTGCCCAAACCACTTCAAAACACCCTCTTCTGCTCTCTCAACCACGCTCTTTTTATTTCCACACATCTCTCTTACCCTTACGTTACTCACTCGATCAAACCACCTCACACCACACATTGTCCTCAAACATCTCATTTCCAGCACATCCATCCTCCTGCGCACAACTCTATCCATAGCCCACGCCTCGCAAACATACAACATTGTTGGAACCACTATTCCTTCAAACATACCCATTTTTACTTTCCGAGATAATGTTCTCGACTTCCACACATTCTTCAAGGCCCCCAGGATATTCGCCCCCTCCCCCACCCTATGATCCACTTCCGCTTCCATGGTTCCATCCGCTGCCAGATCCACTCCCAGATATCTAAAACACTTTACTTCCTCCAGTTTTTCTCCATTCAAACTCACCTCCCAATTGACTTGACCCTCAACCCTACTGTACCTAATAACCTTGCTCTTATTCACATTTACTCTTAACTTTCTTCTTCCACACACTTTTCCAAACTCAGTCACCAGCTTCTTCAGTTTCTCACATGAATCAGCCACCAGCGCTGTATCATCAGCGAACAACAACTGACTCACTTCCCAAGCTCTCTCATCCCCAACAGACTTCATACTTGCCCCTCTTTCCAAAACTCTTGCATTTACCTCCCTAAAAACCCCATCCATAAACAAATTAAACAAGCCATGGAGACATCACACACCCCTGCCGCAAACCTACATTCACTGAGAACCAATCACTTTCCTCTTTTCCTACACGTACACATGCCTTACATCCTCGATAAAAACTTTACACTGCTTCTAACAACTTTACTCCCACACCATATATTCATAATACCTTCCACAGAGCATCTCTATCAACTCTATCACATGCCTTCTCCAGATCCATAAATGCTACATACAAATCCATTTGCTTTTCTAAGTATTTCTCACATACATTCTTCAAAGCAAACACCTGATCCACACATCCTCTACCACTTCTGAAACCACACTGCTCTTCCCCAATCTGATGCTCTGTACATGCCTTCACCCTCTCAATCAATACCCTCCCATATAATTTACCAGGAATACTCAACAAACTTATACCTCTGTAATTTGAGCACTCACTCTTATCCCCTTTGCCTTTGTACAATGGCACTATGCACGCATTCCGCCAATCCTCAGGCACCTCACCATGAGTCATACATACATTAAATAACCTTACCAACCAGTCAACAATACAGTCACCCCCTTTTTTAATAAATTCCACTGCAATACCATCCAAACCTGCTGCCTTGCCGGCTTTCATCTTCCGCAAAGCTTTCACTACCTCTTCTCTGTTTACCAAATCATTTTCCCTAACCCTCTCACTTTGCACACCACCTCGACCAAAACACCCTATATCTGCCACTCTATCATCAAACACATTCAACAAACCTTCAAAATACTCACTCCATCTCCTTCTCACATCACCAATCGATTCTGTTTCCCATTTTAGAAAGTTAATACAAGGAGGGGAGGATTTCTGGCCCCCCGCTTCCGTCCCCTCTAGTCGCTTTCTACGACACGCGAGGAATACGTGGGAAGTATTCTTTCACCCCTATCCCCAGGGATAATATACATATATATATACATATACACATACACACACATACATACGCACATATACACACACACACACACACATACATATATATACATATGAGAAATGTAAGAAACAATTTAGAAAACTGAAACTTCTAGCTTGAAATGAATGAAAAAAAGAATGTCACATAATGGTTCAACCTCTGGCTATGGAAAAAAGGAAATGTATAATTTATTTACACAAACGTCAATGGCAGTTCTCATCAATTTAACCACTGTATCAATAAGCTATATATATATATATATATATATATATATATATATATATATATATATATATATATATATATATATATATATATATATATATATGTATATATATATTTATATATATATATATTATATATATTTATATATATATATTTATATATATATATATATATATATATATATATATATATATATATATATATATATATATATATATATATATATATATATATATATATATATATATATATATATATATATATATATATATATTTATATATATATATATATATATATATATATATATATATATATATATATATATATATATATATATATATATATATATATATATATATATATATTTTTTTGGTTTGTCGCTGTCTCCCGCGTTTGCGAGGTAGCGCAAGAAAACAGACGAAATAAATGGCACAACCCACCCCCATACACGTGTATATACATACGTACACACAGGCAAATGTACATACCTACACAGCTTTCCATGGTTTACCCCAGACTCTTCACATACCCTGATTCAATCGACTTACAGCACGTCAACCCAGTTATACCACATCGCTCCAATTCACTCTATTCCTTGCCCTCCTTTCACCCTCCTGCATGTTCAGGCCCCGATCACACAAAATCTTTTTCACTCCATCTTTCCACCTCCAATTTGGTCTCCCACTTCTCCTCGTTCCCTCCACCTCCGACACATATATCCTCTTGGTCAATCTTTCTTCACTCATTCTCTCCATATGCTCAAACCATTTCAAAACATACTCTCCTGCTCTCTCAACCACGCTCTTTTTATTTCCACACATCTCTCTCACCATTACGTTACTTACTCGATCAAACCACCTCACACCACACATTGTCCTCAAACAACTCATTTCCAGCACATCCATCCTCCTGCGCACAACTCTATCCATAGCCCACGCCTCGCAACCATACAACATTGTTGGAACCACTATTCCTTCAAACATACCCATTTTTGCTTTCCGAGATAATGTTCTCGACTTCCACACATTCTTCAAGGCTCCCAGAATTTTCGCCCCCTCCCCCACCCTATGATCCACTTCCACTTCCATGGTTCCATCCGCTGCCATATCCACTCCCAGATATCTGAAACACTTTACTTCCTCCAGTTTTTCTCCTTTCAAACTTACCTCTCAATTGACTTGACCCTCAACCCTACCGTACCTAATAACCTTGTTCTTATTCACATTTACTCTTAACTTTCTTCTTTCACACACTTTAACAAACTCAGTCACCAGCTTCCGCAGTTTCTCACATGAATCAGCCACCAGCGCTGTATCATCAGCGAACAACAACTGACTCACTTCCCAAGCTCTCTCATCCCCCAACAGACTTCATACTTGCCCCTCTTTCCAAAACTCTTGCATTCACCTCCCTAACAACCCCATCCATAAACAAATTAAACAACCATGGAGACATCACACACCCCTGCCGCAAACCTACATTCACTGAGAACCAATCACTTTCCTCTTTTCCTACACGTACACATGCCTTACATCCTCGATAAAAACTTTACACTGCTTCTAACAACTTTACTCCCACACCATATATTCATAATACCTTCCACAGAGCATCTCTATCAACTCTATCACATGCCTTCTCCAGATCCATAAATGCTACATACAAATCCATTTGCTTTTCTAAGTATTTCTCACATACATTCTTCAAAGCAAACACCTGATCCACACATCCTCTACCACTTCTGAAACCACACTGCTCTTCCCCAATCTGATGCTCTGTACATGCCTTCACCCTCTCAATCAATACCCTCCCATATAAGTTACCAGGAATACTCAACAAACTTATACCTCTGTAATTTGAGCACTCACTCTTATCCCCTTTGCCTTTGTACAATGGCACTATGCACGCATTCCGCCAATCCTCAGGCACCTCACCATGAGTCATACATACATTAAATAACCTTACCAACCAGTCAACAATACAGTCACCCCCTTTTTTAATAAATTCCACTGCAATACCATCCAAACCTGCTGCCTTGCCGGCTTTCATCTTCCGCAAAGCTTTCACTACCTCTTCTCTGTTTACCAAATCATTTTCCCTAACCCTCTCACTTTGCACACCACCTCGACCAAAACACCCTATATCTGCCACTCTATCATCAAACACATTCAACAAACCTTCAAAATACTCACTCCATCTCCTTCTCACATCACCAATCGATTCTGTTTCCCATTTTAGAAAGTTAATACAAGGAGGGGAGGATTTCTGGCCCCCCGCTTCCGTCCCCTCTAGTCGCTTTCTACGACACGCGAGGAATACGTGGGAAGTATTCTTTCACCCCTATCCCCAGGGATAATATACATATATATATACATATACACATACACACACATACATACGCACATATACACACACACACACATACATATATATACATATGAGAAATGTAAGAAACAATTTAGAAAACTGAAACTTCTAGCTTGAAATGAATGAAAAAAGAATGTCACATAATGGTTCAACCTCTGGCTATGGAAAAAAGGAAATGTATAATTTATTTACACAAACGTCAATGGCAGTTCTCATCAATTTAACCACTGTATCAATAAGCTATATATATATATATATATATATATATATATATATATATATATATGTATATATATATATTTATATATATATATATATATATATTATATATATTTATATATATATATATATATATATATATATATATATATATATATATATATATATATATATATATATATATATATATTTTTTTTTTTTTTTTGGTTTGTCGCTGTCTCCCGCGTTTGCGAGGTAGCGCAAGAAAACAGACGAAATAAATGGCACAACCCACCCCCATACACATGTATATACATACGTACACACACGCAAATGTACATACCTACACAGCTTTCCATGGTTTACCCCAGACTCTTCACATACCCTGATTCAATCGACTTACAGCACGTCAACCCAGTTATACCACATCGCTCCAATTCACTCTATTCCTTGCCCTCCTTTCACCCTCCTGCATGTTCAGGCCCCGATCACACAAAATCTTTTTCACTCCATCTTTCCACCTCCAATTTGGTCTCCCACTTCTCCTCGTTCCCTCCACCTCCGACACATATATCCTCTTGGTCAATCTTTCTTCACTCATTCTCTCCATGTGCTCAAACCATTTCAAAACATACTCTCCTGCTCTCTCAACCACGCTCTTTTTATTTCCACACATCTCTCTCACCATTACGTTACTTACTCGATCAAACCACCTCACACCACACATTGTCCTCAAACAACTCATTTCCAGCACATCCATCCTCCTGCGCACAACTCTATCCATAGCCCACGCCTCGCAACCATACAACATTGTTGGAACCACTATTCCTTCAAACATACCCATTTTTGCTTTCCGAGATAATGTTCTCGACTTCCACACATTCTTCAAGGCTCCCAGAATTTTCGCCCCCTCCCCCACCCTATGATCCACTTCCACTTCCATGGTTCCATCCGCTGCCATATCCACTCCCAGATATCTGAAACACTTTACTTCCTCCAGTTTTTCTCCTTTCAAACTTACCTCTCAATTGACTTGACCCTCAACCCTACCGTACCTAATAACCTTGTTCTTATTCACATTTACTCTTAACTTTCTTCTTTCACACACTTTAACAAACTCAGTCACCAGCTTCCGCAGTTTCTCACATGAATCAGCCACCAGCGCTGTATCATCAGCGAACAACAACTGACTCACTTCCCAAGCTCTCTCATCCCCCAACAGACTTCATACTTGCCCCTCTTTCCAAAACTCTTGCATTCACCTCCCTAACAACCCCATCCATAAACAAATTAAACAACCATGGAGACATCACACACCCCTGCCGCAAACCTACATTCACTGAGAACCAATCACTTTCCTCTCTTCCTACACGTACACATGCCTTACATCCTCGATAAAAACTTTTCACTGCTTCTAACAACTTGCCTCCCACACCATATATTCTTAATACCTTCCACAGAGCATCTCTATGAACTTTATCATATGCCTTCTCCAGATCCATACATGCTACATATAAATCCATTTGCTTTTCTAAGTATTTCTCACATACATTCTTCAAAGCAAACACCTGATCCACACATCCTCTACCACTTCAGAAACCACACTGCTCTTCCCCAATCTGATGTTCTGTACATGCCCTCACCCTCTCAATCAATACCCTCCCATATAATTTACCAGGAATACGCAACAAACATATACCACTGTAATTTGAGCGCTCGCTCTTATCCCCTTTCCCTTTGTACAATGGCACTATGCACGCATTCCGCCAATCCTCAGGTACCTCACCATGAGTCATACATACATTAAATAACCTTACCAACCAGTCAATAATACAGTCACCCCCTTTTTTAAAAATTCCACTGCAATACCATCCAAACCTGCTGCCTTGCCGGCTTTCATTTTCCGCAAAGCTTTTATACCTCTTCTCTGTTTACCAAATCATTTTCCCTAACTCTCTCACTTTGCACACCACCTCGACCAAGACACCCTATATCTGCCACTCTATCATCAAACACATTCAACAAACATTCAAAATACTCACTCCATCTCCTTCTCACATCACCACTACTTGTTATCACCCTAACATTTGCTCCCTTCACTGAAGTTCCCATTTGCTCCCTTGTCTTACGCACTTTATTTACCTCCTTCCAGAACTTCTTTTTATTCTCCCTACAATTTAATGATACTCTCTAACCCCAACTCTCATTTGCCCTCTTTTTCACCTCTTGCACCTTTCTCTTGACCTCCTGTCTCTTTCTTTTTTACATCTCCCAATCAATTGCATTTTTTCCCTGCAAAAATCGTCCAAATGCCTCTCTCTTCTCCTTCACTGATAATCATACTTCTTCATCCCACCACTCACTACCCTTTCTAATCAACCCACCTCACACTTTTCTCATTCCACAAGCATCTTTTGCGCAATCCATCACTGATTCCCTAAATACATCCCATTCCTCCCCCACTCCCCTTACTTCCATTGTTCTCACCTTTTTCCATTCTGTACTCAGTCTCTCCTGGTACTTCCTCACACAAGTCTCCTTTTCAAGCTCACTTACTCTCACCACCCTCTTCACCCCAACATTCACTCTTCTTTTCTGAAAACCCCTACAAATCTTCTCTTTAGCCTCCACAAGATAATGATCAGACATCCCTCCAGTTGCACCTCTCAGCACATTAACATCCAAAAGTCTCTCTTTCGCACGCCTGTCAATTAACACGTAATCCAATAACGCTCTCTGGCCATCTCTACTACTTTCATACGTATACTTATGTATATCTCGCTTTTTAAACCAGGTATTCCCAATCACCAGTCCATTTTCAGCACATAAATCTACAAGCTCTTCACCATTTCCATTTACAACACTGAACACCCCATGTATACCAATTATTCCCTCAACTGCCACATTACTCACCTTTGCATTCAAATCACCCATCACCATAACCAGGTCTCGTGCATCAAAACCACTAACACACTCATTCAGCTGCTCCCAAAACACTTACCTCTCATGATCTTTCTTCTCATGCCCAGGTGCATATGCACCAATAATCACCCATCTCTCTCCATCAACTTTCAGTTTTACCCATATTAATCAATAATTTAAATTCTTACATTCTATCACATACTCCCACAACTCCTGTTTCAGGAGTACTGCTACTCCTTCCCTTGCTCTTGTCCTCTCACTAACCTCTGACTTTACTCCCAAGACATTCCGAAACCACTCTTCCCCTTTACCCTTGAGCTTTGTTTCACTCAGAGCCAAAACATCCAGGTTCCTTTCCTCAAACATATTACCTATCTCTCCTTTTTTCACATCTTGGTTATATCCACACACATTTAGACACCCCAGTCTGAGCCTTCGAGGAGGATGAGCACTCCCCGCGTGACTCCTTCTTCTGTTTCTCATTTTAGAAAGCTAAAAAAATACAAGGAGGGGAGGATTTCTGGCCCCCCGCTCCCGTCCCCCCTAGTCGCGTTTCACGACGCGCGAGGAATGCGCGGGAAGTATTCTTTCACCCCTATCCCCAGGGGTAATATACATATATATATACGTATACATATACATACACATACATACGCACATATACACACACACACACATATACATATATATACATAAGATAAGTGTAAGAAATAATTTAGAAAACTGAAACTTCTAGCTTTAAATGAAATGTAAGAATGAATGTCACATAATGGTTCAACCTCTGGCTATGGAAAAGGGAGATGTATAATTTATTTATATATATAATTTATATATATATATATATATATATATATATATATATATATATATCCCTGGGGATAGGGGAGAAAGAATACTTCCCACGTATTCCCTGCATGTCGTAGAAGGCGACTAAAAGGGGAGGGAGCGGGGGGCTGGAAATCCTCCCCTCTCGTTTTTTTTTTTAATTTTCCAAAAGAAGGAACAGAGAATTGGGTCAGGTGAGGGTATTCCCTCAAGGCCCAGTCCTCTGTTCTTAACGCTACCTCGCTAATGCGGGAAATGGCGAATAGTTTGAAAGAAAAAAAGATATATATATATATATATATATATATATATATATATATATATATATATATATATATATATATATATATATATATATATATATATATATATAATATATATATATATATATATATATATATATATATATATATATATATATATACATATATACATATATGTATATATTATTATTTATTATTATACTTTGTCGCTGTCTCCCGCGTTTGCGAGGTAGCGCAAGGAAACAGACGAAAGAAATGGCCCAACCTCCCCCCCCCCATACACATGTATATACATACGTCCACACACGCAAATATACATACCTACACAGCTTTCCATGGTTTACCCCAGACGCTTCACATGCCTTGATTCAATCCACTGACAGCACGTCAACCCCGGTATACCACATCGCTCCAATTCCCTCTATTCCTTGCCCTCCATTCACCCTCCTGCATGTTCAGGCCCCGATCACACAAAATCTTTTTCAGTTCATCTTTCCACCTCCAATTTGGTCTCCCTCTTCTCCTCGTTCCCTCCACCTCCGACACATATATCCTCTTGGTCAGTCTTTCCTCACTCATTCTCTCCATGTGCCCAAACCACTTCAAAACACCCTCTTCTGCTCTCTCAACCACGCTCTTTTTATTTCCACACATCTGTCTTACCCTTACGTTACTCACTCGATCAAACCACCTCACACCACACATTGTCCTCAAACATCTCATTTCCAGCACATCCATCCTCCGCACAACTCTATCCATAGCCCACGCCTCGCAACCATACAACATTGTTGGAACCACTATTCCTTCAAACATACCCATTTTTGCTTTCCGAGATAATGTTCTCGACTTCCACACATTCTTCAAGGCCCCCAGAATTTTCGCCCCCTCCCCCACCCTATGATCCACTTCCGCTTCCATGGTTCCATCCGCTGCCAGATCCACTCCCAGATATCTAAAACACTTCACTTCCTCCAGTTTTTCCCCATTCAAACTCACCTCCCAATTGACTTGACCCTCAACCCTACTGTACCTAATAACCTTGCTCTTATTCACATTTACTCTTACCTTTCTTCTTCCACACACTTTACCAAACTCAGTCACCAGCTTCTGCAGTTTTTCACATGAATCAGCCACCAGCGCTGTATCATCAGCGAACAACAACTGACTCACTTTCCAAGCTCTCTCATCCCCAACAGACTTCGTACTTGCCCCTATTTCCAAACTCTTGCATTTACCTCCCTAACAACCCCATCCATAAACAAATTAAACAACCATGGAGACATCACACACCCCTGCCGCAAACCTACATTCACTGAGAACCAATCACTTTCCTCTCTTCCTACACGTACACATGCCTTACATCCTCGATAAGTAAATATAAGTAAATATATTTATTTACTTATTTATTTTGCTTTGCCGCTGTCTCCCGCGTTAGCGAGGTAGCGCAAGGAAACAGACGAAAGAATGGCCCAACCCGCCCACATACACATGTACATACATACACGTCCACACACGCAAATATACACACCTATACATCTCAATGTACACATATATATACACACACAGACATATACATATGTACATAATTCATACTGTCTGCCTTTATTTGTTCCCATCGCCACCTCGCCACACACGGAATAACAACCCCCTCCCCCCTCATGTGTGCGAGGTAGCGCTATGAAAGACACCAAAGGCCCCATTCCTTCACACTCAGTCTCTAGCTGTCATGTAATAATGCACCGAAACCACAGCTCACTTTCCACATCAAGGCCCCACACACTTTCCATGGTTTAACCCAGACGCTTCACATGCCCCGGTTCAATCCATTGACAGAACTTCGACCCCGATATACCACATCGTTCCAATTCACTCTATTCCTTTCACGCCTTTCACCTTCCTGCATGTTCAGGCCCCGATCACTCAAAATCTTTTTCACTCCATCTTTCCACCTCCACTTTGGTCTCTCACTTCTCCTCGTTCCCTCCACCTCAGACAAATATATCCTCTTGGTCGATCTTTCCCCACTCATTCTCTCCATGTGACCAAACCATTTCAAAACACCCTCTTCTGCTCTCTCAACCACACTCTTTTTATTTCCACCCATCTCTCTCACCCTTACATTACTTACTCGATCAAATCACCTCACACCACATATTGTCCTCAAACATCTCATTTGCAGCACATCCACCTTCCTGCGCACAACTCTATCCATAGCCCACGCCTCGCAACCATACAACATTGTTGGAACCACTATTCCTTCAAACATACCCATATTTGCTTTCCGAGATAATGTTCTCGACTGCCAAACATTCTTCAAGGCTCCCAGAATTTTCACCACCTCCCCGACCCTATGATTCACTTCCGCTTCCATGGTTCCATCCGCTGACAGATCCACTCCCAGATATCTAAAACACTTTACTTCCTCCAGTTTTTCTCCATTCAAACTTACCTCCCAATTGACTTGACCCTCAACCCTACTGTACCTAATAACCTTGTTCTTATTCACATTTACTCTTAACTTTCTTCTTTCTCACACTTTACCAAACTCAGTCACCAGCTTCTGCAGTTTCTTACATGAATCAGCCACAAGCACTGTATCATCAGCGAACAATTGACTCACTTCCCAAGCTCTCTCATCCACAACAGACTGCATACTTGCCACTCTTGCCAAAATTCTTGCATTCACCTCCCTAACAACTCCATCCATAAACAAATTAATCAACCATTGAGACATCACACATCCCTGCCGCAAACCTATATTCACTGAAAACCAATCACTTTCCTCTCTTCGTACACGTACACATGACTTACATACTCGATAAAAACTTTTCTCTGCTTCTAACAACTTGACTCCCACACCATATATTCTTAATACCTTCCACAGAGCATCTCTATCAGCTCTATCATATGCCTTCTCCAGATCCATAAATGCTACATACAAATCCATTTCCTTTTCTAAGTATTTCTCACATACATTCTTCAAAGCAAACACCTGATCCACACATCCTGTACCACTTCTGAAACCACACTGCTCTTCCCCAATCTGATGCTCTGTACATACATTCACCCTCGCAATCAATACCCTCCCATATAATTTACCAGGAATACTCAACAAACTTATACCTCTGTAATATGAGCACTCACTCTTATCCCCTTTGCCTTTGTACAATGGCACTATGCAAGCATTCCACCAATTCTCAGGCACCTCACCATGAATCATAAATACATTAAATAACCTTACCAACCAGTCAACAATACAGGCAACCCCTTTTTTAATAAGTTCCACTGCAATACCATCGAAAGCTGCTGCCTTGCCGGCTTTCATCTTCCGCAAAGCTTTTACTACCTCTTCTCTGTTTACCAAATCATTTTCCCTAACCCTCTCACTTTGCACACCACCTCGACCAAAACACCCTATATCTGCCACTCTGTCATCAAACACATTCAACAAACATTCAAAATACTCACTCCATCTCCTCACATCACCATTACTAGTTATCACCTACCCTATAACCCCCTTCACTGAAGTTCACATGTGTTCCCTTGTCTTACTCACTTTATTTACCTCCTTCCAAAACATCGCTTCATTCTCCCTAAAATTTAATGATACACTCTCAGTCCAACTCTTATTTGCCCTCTTTTTCACTTCTTGCATCTTTCTCTTGAGCTCCTGCCTCTTTCTTTTATACATCTCCCACTCATTTGCATTTTTTCCTGCAAAAATCGTCCAAATGCCAATCTCTTCTCTTTCACTAATAATATTACTTCTTCATCCGACCACTCACTCCCTATTGTAATCATCCCACCTCCCACGCATCTCATGCCAGAATCATCTTGAGCGCAAGCCATCACTGCTTCCCTAAATACAACCCATTCCTCCCCACTCCACTTACCTCCTTTGTTCAATTTTCCATTTTGTACTCTGGCTCCCCTGGTACTTCCTCACACAAGTCTCCTTCCCATGCTCACTTACTCTCACAACTCTCTTCACCCCAACATTCTCTCTCTTTTTCTGAAAACCCCTACAAATATTCACCTTCGCCTCCACAAGATAATGATCAGACATCCCTCCAGTTACACCTCTCAGCACATTAACATCCAAAAGTCTCTCTTTCGCGCGCGTATCAATTAAAACGTAGTCCAGTAGCGCTCTTTGGCCATCTCTCCTACTTACATGCGTATACGTACGTGTATCTCGCTTTTTAAATCAGGCATTCCCAATCACCAGTTTTTTTTCAGCACATAAATCTGCAAGCTCTTTAACATTTCCATCTACAACACTGAACACCCCATGTATACCAATTATTCCCTCAACTGCCATATTACTCACCTTTGCATTCAAATCACACTTCACTATAACTCGGTCTTGTGCATCAAAACCACTAACACACTCATTGAGCTGCCCCCAAAACACTTGCCTCCCATGATATTTCTTCTCATGCCCAAGTCCATACGCACCAATAATCACCCATTTCTCTCCATCATCTTTCAGTTTTAGCCATATCAATCTAGAATTTACTTTTTTACACTCTATCACATACTCCCACAACTCCTGTTTCAGTAGTGCTACTCCCTTCCTTGCTCTTGTCCTCTCACTAACCCCTGACTTTACTCCCTAGATATTCCCAATGCACTCTTCCCCTTTACCCTTGAGCTTCGTTTCACTCAGAGCCAAAACATCCAGGTTCCTTTCCTTAAACATACAACCTATATCTAAGTTTTTCTCATCTTGGTTGCATCCTCACACATTTAGACATCCGAATCTGAGCCTTCGAGGAGGATGAGCACTCACCGCGTGACTCCTTCTTCTGTTTCCCTTTGTAGAAAGATAAAATACAAGGAGGGGAAGGTTTCTGGCCCCCGCTCCCGTTCCCTTTAGTCGCCTTCTACAACACGTGAGGAATGTGCGGGAAGAATTCTTTCTCCCCTACCCCCAGGGATACACATTAATATATATATATATGTATATTAATATGTATATATATATATATATATATATATATATATATATATATATATATATATATATATATATATATATATATATATATATATATATATATATATGTATGTATACATATATATGTATATATATATACATATATATGTATACATATATATATATGGGTGGTGAGATTAAGTGAGCTTGGGAAGGAGACTTGTGTGAGGAAGTACCAGGAGAGACTGAGTACAGAATGGAAAAAGGTGAGAACAATGGAAGTAAGGGGAGTGGGGGAGGAATGGGATGTATTTAGAGAATCAGTGATGGATTGCGCAAAAGATGCTTGTGGCATGAGAAGACTGGGAGGTGGGTTGATTAGAAAGGGTAGTGAGTGGTGGGATGAAGAAGTAAGAGTATTAGTGAAAGAGAAGAAAGAGGCATTTGGACGATTTTTGCAGGGAAAAAATGCAATTGAGTGGGAGATGTATAAAAGAAAGAGACAGGAGGTGAAGAGAAAGGTGCAAGAGGTGAAAAAAAGGGCAAATGAGAGTTGGGGTGAGAGAGTATCATTAAATTTTAGGGAGAATAAAAAGATGTTCTGGAAGGAGGTAAATAAAGTGCGTAAGACAAGGGAGCAAATGGGAACTTCAGTGAAGGGCGCAAATGGGGAGGTGATAACAAGTAGTGGTGATGTGAGAAGGAGATGGAGTGAGTATTTTGAAGGTTTGTTGAATGTCTTTGATGATAGAGTGGCAGATATAGGGTGTTTTGGTCGAGGTGGCGTGCAAAGTGAGAGGGTTAGGGAAAATGAGTTGGTAAACAGAGAAGAGGTAGTAAAAGCTTTGCGGAAGATGAAAGCCGGTAAGGCAGCAGGTTTGGATGGTATTGCAGTGGAATTTATTAAAAAAGGGGGTGACTTTATTGTTGACTCGTTGGTAAGGTTATTTAATGTATGTATGACTCATGGTGAGGTGCGTGAGGATTGGCGGAATGCGTGCATAGTGCCATTGTACAAAGGCAAAGGGGATAAGAGTGAGTGCTCAAATTACAGAGGTATAAGTTTGTTGAGTATTCCTGGCAAATTATATGGGAGGGTATTGATTGAGAGGGTGAAGGCATGTACATAGCATCAGATTGGGGAAGAGCAGTGTGGTTTCAGAAGTGGTAGAGGATGTGTGGATCAGGTGTTTGCTTTGAAGAATGTATGTGAGAAATACTTGGAAAAGCAAATGGATTTGTATGTAGCATTTATGGATCTGAAGAAGGCATAAGATAGAGTTGATAGAGATGCTCTGTGGAAGGTATTAAGATTATATGGTGTGGGAGGCAAGTTGTTAGAAGCAGTGAAAAGTTTTTATCGAGGATGTAAGGCATGTGTACGTGTAGGAAGAGAGGAAAGTGATTGGTTCTCAGTGAATGTAGGTTTGCGGCAGGGGTGTGTGATGTCTCCATGGTTGTTTAATTTGTTTATGGATGGGGTTGTTAGGGAGGTGAATGCAAGAGTTTTGGAAAGAGGGGCAAGTATGAAGTCTGTTGGGGATGAGAGAGCTTGGGAAGTGAGTCAGTTGTTGTTCGCTGATGATACAGCGCTGGTGGCTGATTCATGTGAGAAACTGCAGAAGCTGGTGACTGAGTTTGGTAAAGTGTGTGAAAGAAGAAAGTTAAGAGTAAATGTGAATAAGAGCAAGGTTATTAGGTACATTAGGGTTGAGGGTCAATTCAATTTGGAGGTGAGTTTGAATGGAGAAAAACTGGAGGAAGTGAAGTGTTTTAGATATCTGGGAGTGGATCTGGCAGCGGATGGAATCATGGAAGCGGAAGTGGATCATAGGGTGGGGGAGGGGGCGAAAATTCTGGGAGCCTTGAAGAATGTGTGGAAGTCGAGAACATTATCTCGGAAAGCAAAAATGGGTATGTTTGAAGGAATAGTGGTTCCAACAATGTTGTATGGTTGCGAGGCGTGGACTATGGATAGAGTTGTGCGCAGGAGGATGGATGTGCTGGAAATGAGATGTTTGAGGACAATGTGTGGTGTGAGGTGGTTTGATCGAGTAAGTAACGTAAGGGTAAGAGAGATGTGTGGAAATAAAAAGAGCGTGGTTGAGAGAGCAGAAGATGGTGTTTTGAAATGGTTTGGTCACATGGAGAGAATGAGTGAGGAAAGATTGACCAAGAGGATATATGTGTCGGAGGTGTAGGGAACGAGGAGAAGAGGGAGACCAAATTGGAGGTGGAAAGATGGAGTGAAAAATATTTTGTGTGATCTGGGTCTGATCATGCAGGAGGGTGAAAGGAGGGCAAGGAATAGAGTGAATTGGAGCGATGTGGTATACCGGGGTTGACGTGCTGTCAGTGGATTGAATCAAGGCATGTGTATGGGGGTGGGTTGGGCCATTTCTTTCGTCTGTTTCCTTCCGCTACCTCGCAAACGCGGGAGACAGCGACAGAGCGAAAAAAAGAAATATATATATATTCTTTCTTTCTTTCAAACTATTCGTTATTTCCCGCGTTAGCGAAGTAGCGTTAAGAACAGAGGACTGGGACTTGCAGGGAATATTCTCACCTGGCACCCTTCTCTGTTCCTTGTTATGGAAAATTAAAGAAAAAAAACGAGAGGGGAAGATATCCAGCCCCCCGCTTCCTCCCCTTTATATATATATATATATATATATATATATATATATATATATATATATATATATATATATATATATATATATATATATATATATATATATATACGGGAGAGGGGAGCCAGAAATCATCCCCTCCTTGTATGTTTTAACTTTCTAAAATGGGAAACAGAAGAAGGAGTCACGCGGGGAGTGCTCATCCTCCTCGAAAGCTCAGACTGGGGTGTCTAAATGGGTGTGGATGTAACCAACATGTGAAAAAAGGAGAGATAGGTAGTATGTTTTAGGAAAGGAACCTGGATGTTTTGGCTCTGAGTGAAACGAAGCTCAAGGGTAAAGGGGAAGAGTGGTTTGGGAATGTCTTGGGAGTAAAGTCAGGGGTTAGTGAGAGGACAAGAGCAAGGGAAGGAGTAGCAGTACTCCTTAAACAGGAGTTCTGGGAGTATGTGATAGAATGTAAGAAAGTAAATTCTCGATTAATATGGGTAAAACTGAAAGTTGATGGAGAGAGATGGGTGATTATTGGTGCATATGCACCTGGGCATGAGAAGAAAGATCATGAGAGGCAAGTGTTTTGGGAGCAGCTGAATGAGTGTGTTAGTGGTTTTGATGCACGAGACCTGGTTATAGTGATGGATGATTTGAATGCAAAGGTGAGTAATGTGGCAGTTGAGGGAATAATTGGTATACATGGGGTGTTCAGTGTTGTAAATGGAAATGGTGAAGAGCTTGTAGATTTTTGTGCTGAAAAAGGACTGGTGATTGGGAATACCTGGTTTAAAAGCGAGATATACATTAGAATACGTATGTAAGTAGGAGAGATGGCCAGAGAGCGTTATTGGATTACGTGTTAATTGACAGGATCGCGAAAGAGTGACTTTTGGATGTTAATGTGCTGAGAGGTGCAACTGGAGAGATGTCTGATCATCAGCTTGTGGAGGCTAAGGTGAAGATTTGTATGGGTTTTCAGAAAAGAAGAGTGTATGTTGGGGTGAAGATGGTGGTGAGAGTAAGTGAGCTTGGGAAGGACACTTGTGTGAGGAAGTACCAGGAGAGACTGAGTACAGAATGGAAAAAGGTGAGAACAATGGAAGCAAGGGGAGTGGGGGAGTAATGGGATGTATTTAAGGAATCAGTGATGGATTGCGCAAATGGTACTTGTGGCATGAGAAGAGTGGGAGGTGGGTTGATTAGAAAGGGTAGTGAGTGGTGGGATGAAGAAGTAAGATTATTAGTGAAAGAGAAGAGAGAGGCATTTGGACGATTTTTGCAGGGAAAAAATGCAATTGAGTGGGAGATGTATAGAAGAAAGAGACAGGAGGTCAAGAGAAAGGTGCAAGAAGTGAAAAAGAGGGCAAATGAGAGTTGGGGGGAGAGAGCATCATTAAATTTTAGGGAGAATAAAAAGATGTTCTGGAAGGAGGTAAATAAAGTGCGTAAGACAAGGGAGCAAATGGGAACTTCAGTGAAGGGCGCAAATGGGGAGGTGATAACAAGTAGTGGTGATGTGAGAAAGAGATGGAGTGAGTGTTTTGAAGGTTTGTTGAATGTGTTTGATGATAGAGTGGCAGATATAGGGTGTTTTGGTCGAGGTGGTGTGCAAAGTGAGAGGGTTAGGGAAAATGATTTGGTAAACAGAGAAGAGGTAGTAAAAGCTTTGCGGAAGATGAAAGCCGGCAAGGCAGCAGGTTTGGATGGTATTGCAGTGGAATTTATTAAAAAAGATGGTGACTCTATTATTTACTGGTTGGTAAGGTTATTTAATGTATGTATGACTCATGGTGAGGTGCGTGAGGATTGGCGGAATGCGTGCATAGTGCCATTGTACAAAGGGAAAGGGGATAAGAGAGAGTGCTCAAATTTCAGAGGTATAAGTTTGTTGAGTATTCCTGGTAAGTTATATGGGAGGGTATTCATTGAGAGGGTGAAGGCATGCACAGAGCATCAGATTGGGGAAGAGCAGTGTGGTTTTCGAAGTGGTAGAGGATGTGTGGATCAGGTGTTTGCTTTCAAGAATGTATGTGAGAAATACTTAGAAAAGCAAATGGATTTGTATGTAGCATTTATGGATCTGAAGAAGGCATGTGATAGAGTTGATAGAGATGCTCTGTGGAAGGTATTAAGAATATATGGTGTGGGAGGCAAGTTGTTAGAATCAGTGAAAAGTTTTTATCGAGGATGTAAGGCAGTTGTACGTGTAGGAAGAGAGGAAAGTGATTGGTTCTCAGTGAATGTAGGTTTGCGGCAGGGGTGTGTGATGTCGCCTTGGTTGTTTAATTTGTTTATGGATCTGGTTGTTAGGGAGATGAATGCAAGAGTTTTGGAAAGAGGGGCAAGTATGAAGTCTGTTGGGGGATGAGAGAGCTTGGGAAGTGAGTCAGTTGTTGTTCGCTGATGATACAGCGCTGGTGGCTGATTCATGTGAGAAACTGCAGAAGCTGGTGACTGAGTTTGGTAAAGTGTGTGAAAGAAGAAAGTTAAGAGTAAATGTGAATAAGAGCAAGGTTATTAGGTACAGTAGGGTTGAGGGTCAAGTCAATTGAGAGGCAAGTTTGAATGGAGAAAAACTGGAGGAAGTAAAGTGTTTTAGATATCTGGGAGTGGATCTGGCAGCGGATGGAACCATGGAAGCGGAAGTGGATCATCGGGTGGGGGAGGGGGCGAAAATCCTGAGTGCCTTGAAGAATGTGTGGAAGTCGAGAACATTATCTCGGAAAGCAAAAATGGGTATGTTTGAAGGAATAGTGGTTCCAACAATTTTGTATGGTTGCGAGGCGTGGGCTATGGATAGAGTTGTGCGCAGGAGGGTGTATGTGCTGGAAATGATATGTTTGAGGACAATGTGTGGTGTGAGGTGGTTTGATCGAGTAAGTAACGTAAGGGTAAGAGAGATGTGTGGAAATAAAAAGAGCGTGGTTGAGAGAGCAGGAGAGGGTGTTTTGAAATGGTTTGGGCACATGGAGAGAATGAGTAAGGAAAGATTGACCAAGAGGATATATGTGTCGGAGGTGGAGGGAACGAGGATAAGTGGGAGACCAAATTGGAGGTGGAAAGATGGAGTGAAAAAGATTTTGTGTGATCGGGGCCTGAACATGCAGGAGGGTGAAAGGAGGGCAAGGAATAGAGTGAATTGGATCGATGTGGTATACCGGGGTTGACGTGCTGTCAGTGGATTGAATCAGGGCATGTGAAGCGTCTGGGGTAAATCATGGAAAGCTGTGTAGCTATGTATATTTGCGTGTGTGGACGTATATATATATACATGTGTATGGGGGTGGGTTGGGCCATCTCTTTCGTCTGTTTCCTTGCGCTACCTCGCAAACGCGGGAGACAGCGACAAAGCATATATATATATATATATATATATATATATACATATATATATATATATATATATATATATATATATATATATATATATTTGATTTAAAGGGTGAAGGCATGTACAGAGCATCAGATTGGGGAAGAGTAGTGTTGTTTCAGAAGTGGTAGAGGATATGTGGATCAGGTGTTTGCTTTGAAGAATATATGTGAGAAATATTTAGTAAATCAAATGGATTTGTATGTAGGATTTATGGATCTGGAGAAGGCATATGATAGATTTGATAGAGACGCTCTGTGGAAGGTATTAAGAATATATGGTTTGGGAGGGAAATTGTTAGATGCAGGGAAAAGTTTTAATCGAGGATTTAATTCATGTGTACGTGTAGGAAAAGAGGAGAGCGATTGGTTCTTAGTTAATGTAGGTTTGCGGCAGGGGTGTTTGGTTTCTCATGGTCGTTTGATTTGTTTATGGATGGGGTTGTTAGGGAGGTGGATGGAAGAGTTTAGGAAAGAGTGGCAAGTATGTAGTCTGTTGTGGATGAGAGAGCTTGTGAAGTGAGTCAGTTGTTGTTCGCAGATGATCCAGCGCTGGTGGCTGATTCATGTGAGAAAGTGCAGAAGCCGGTGATTGAGTTTGGTAGAGTTTTTGAAAGAAGGAAGTTGAGAGTAAATGTGAAATAGAGCAAGGTTATTAGGCAGAGTAGGGTTGAGGGTCAAGTGAATTGGGAGTGAAGTTTGAATGGAGAAAAACTGGAGGAAGTGAAGTGTTTTAGATATCTGGGATTGAATTTGGCAGCGAATGGAACTATGGAATCGGAATGAATCATTGGGTGGGGGAGGGGGAGAAAATTCTTGGAGCCTTGAAGAATGTGTGGAAGTCGAGAACATTATTTCGGAAAGCAAAAATGGGTATGTTTGAAGACACGGTGGTTCCAACAATGTTTTATGGTTGCGAGGCGTGGCTATGGATCGAGTTGTGCAGAGGAGGGTGTATGTGCTGGAAATGAGATGTTTGAGGACAATATGTGGTGTGAGGTGGTTTGATCGAGTAAGTCATAATAGGTTAAGAGAGATGTGTGGTAATGAAATAGTGTAGTTGAGAGAGGAGACGAGTGTGTTTTGAAATGGTTTGGTCACATGGAGAGAATGAGTGAGGAAAGATTGACCAAGAGGATATATGTGTCCTAGGTTAAGGGAACGAAGAGAAGTGGGAGACCAAATTGGAGGTGGAAAGATGGAGTGAAAAAGATTTTGAGTGATCGGGGACTGAATATGCAGGAGGGTGAAAGGCGTGCAAGGAATAAAGTGAATTGGAACGATGTGGTATACCGGGGTCGACTTGCTGTCAATGGATTGAACCAGGGCATGTGAAGCGTCTGGGGTAAGCCATGGAAGGTTCTGTGGGGACTGGATGTGGGAAGGGAGCCGTGGTTTCGGTGTATTATTACATGACAGCTAGAGACTGAGTTTGAACGAATGGGGCCTTTGTTGTCTTTCTAGCGCTAACCCGTGCACATGAGAGGGGAGAGGAGTTGTTATTTCATGTGTGGCTGGGTGGCGATAGGAATGAATAAAGGCAGACAGTATGAATTATGTACATGTGTATATATGTATATGTCTGTGTGTATACATATATGTATACTTTGAGATTTATAGATATGTATATGTGAGTGTGGACGTTTATGTATATCCATGTGTATGTGGGTGGGTTAAGCCATTCTCTCGTCTGTTTCCTTGCTCTACTTTGCTAACGCGGAGACAGCGACAAAGCAAAATAAAAATTATAAATACATATATATCCCTGGGGATAGGGGAGAAAGAATACTTCCCATGCATTCCTCGCATGTCGTAGAGGGAGACTAAAAGGGACAGGAGCGGGGGGTTGGAAACCCTCCCATCCTTCTATCTAACTTTCTAAAAGGTTAAACAGATGAAGAAGTTAATCGGGTAGTGCTCATCCTCCTCGAAGGCTCAGATTGGAGTGTCTAAACATAGTTGGATGTAAACAAGATGAAAAAAAAGAAGAGATAGGTAGTATGCTTGAGGAAAGGAACCTGAATGTTTTGACTCTGAGTGAAACGAAGCTCAAAGGTAAAAGGGGAGAGTGGTTTTGGAATGTCTTGGGAATAAAATCAGGGGTTACTGAGAGGACAAGAGCAAGGGAAGGAGTAGCACTACTCCTGGAACAGAAGTGGTGGGATTGTGTGATAGAGTGTAAGAAATAAACTCTAGATTGATGTGAGTAAAACTGAAAATGGATGGAGAGAGATGGGTGATTATTGGTGCAAATGCACCTGGGCATGAGAAGAAAGATCAAGAGAGGCAAGTCTTTTGGGAGCAGCTGAGTGTGTGTGTTAGAAGTTTTGATGCACGATACTGGGTTATAATGATGGGTGATTTGAATGCAAAGGTGATTAATGTGGCAGTTCAGGGAATAATTGGTGTACATGGGTGTTCAGTGTTGTAAATGGAAATAGTAAGGAGCTTGTAGATATATGTGTTTAAACAGGACTGGTGTTTGCGAATACCTGTGAGTAGGAGAGATGGCCAGAGAGCGTTATTGGATTACATGTTAATTGATAGGCGCGCAAAAGAGAGACTTTTGGATGTTGATTTGTTGAGAGGTCCAACTGGAGGGGTGTCTGTTAATTATCTGTTAATTATGGGGAGGCGAAGGTCAAGATTTCTAGAGGTTTCCAGAAAAGAAGAGAGAATGTTTGGGTGAAAAGAGTGGTGAGAGTAAGTGAGCTTGGGAAGGAGATTTGTGTGAGGAAGTACCAGGAGAGCCAGAGTACAGAATGAAAAAAGGTGAGAACAAAGGACGTAAGGGGAGTGGGGGAGGATTGGGATGTATTTCGGGAAGCAGTGATGGCTTGCGCCAAGGATGCTTGTGGCATGAGAAGCGTGGGAGGTGGGTAGATTATATTGGGTGGTGAGTGGTGGGACGAAGAAGTAAGATTATTAGTGAAAGAGGAGAGAGAGGCAGTTGGACGAATTTTGCAGGGAAATGATGCAAATGAGTGGGAGATTTATAAAAGAAAGAGGCAGGAGGTCAAGAGAAAGGTGCAAGAAGTGAAAAAGAGGGCAAATGAGAGTTGGGGGGAGAGAGCATCATTAAATTTTAGGGAGAATAAAAAGATGTTCTGGAAGGAGGTAAATAAAGTGCGTAAGACAAGGGAGCAAATGGGAACTTCAGTGAAGGGCGCAAATGGGGAGGTGATAACAAGTAGTGGTGATGTGAGAAAGAGATGGAGTGAGTGTTTTGAAGGTTTGTTGAATGTGTTTGATGATAGAGTGGCAGATATAGGGTGTTTTGGTCGAGGTGGTGTGCAAAGTGAGAGGGTTAGGGAAAATGATTTGGTAAACAGAGAAGAGGTAGTAAAAGCTTTGCGGAAGATGAAAGCCGGCAAGGCAGCAGGTTTGGATGGTATTGCAGTGGAATTTATTAAAAAAGATGGTGACTCTATTATTTACTGGTTGGTAAGGTTATTTAATGTATGTATGACTCATGGTGAGGTGCGTGAGGATTGGCGGAATGCGTGCATAGTGCCATTGTACAAAGGGAAAGGGGATAAAGGTGAGTGCTCAAATTACAGAGGCATAAGTTTGTTGACTATTCCTGGGAAATTATATGGGAGAGTATTGATTGAGAGGGTGAAGACATGTACAGAGCATCAGATTGGGGAAGAGCAGTGATTTTTCAGAAGTCGTAGAGGATATGTGGATCAGGTGTTTGCTTTGAAGAATGTATGTGAAAAATACTTAGAAAAGCAAATTGATTTGTATGTACCATTTATAGATCTGGAGAAGGCATATGATATAGTTGATAGAGAATCTCTGTGGAAGGTATTAAGAATATATGGTGTGCATGCTAGAGTTTTGGAAAGAGGGGCAAGTATGCAGTCCGTTGTGGATGAGAAGGCTTGGGAAGTAAGTCAGTTGTTGTTCGCTGATGATACAGCGCTGGTGGCTGACTCGTGTGAGAAACTGCAGAAGCTGGTGTCTGAGTTTCGTAAAGTGTGTGAAAGAAGAAAGCTGAGAGTAAATGTGAATAAGAACAAGGTTATTAGGTACAGTAGGGTTGAAGGACAAGTCAATCGGGAGGTAAGTTTGAATGGAGAAAAATTGGAGGATGCGAAGTGCTTTAGATACCAGGGAAAAGGATTTATTTGGCAGTGGATGGAACGATGGAGGCGGAAGTGGATCATAGGGCTGGGGATTGGGCGAAAGTTCTGGGAGCATTGAACAATGTGTGGAAATGGAGAACATTATCTCGGAAAGCAAAAATGGGTATGTTTGAAGAAATAGTGGTTCCAACAATTTTAAATGGTTGTGAGGCGTGGGCTATAGATCTAGTTGTGCGGAGTAGTGTAAATGTTCTAGAAATAATATGTTTGAGGACAATAGTGTGGTGTGAGGTATTTTTATCGAGTAAGCAATAATAGGGTTAGAGAGATGTCTGGTAATAAAAAGAGTGTGGTTGAGAGAGCAGAAGAGGTTGTTTTGAAATCGTTTGGTCACATAGAGAGAATGAGTGAGGAAAGAGTGACCAAGAGGTTATATGTGTCAGAGGTGGAGGGAACGAGGATAAGTGGGAGACCAAATTGGAGGTGGAAAGATGGAGTGAAAAAGATTTTGTGTGATCGGGGCCTGAACATGCAGGAGAGTGAAAGGAGGGCAAGGAATAGAGTGAATTGGAGCGATGTGGTATACCGGGGTTGACGTGCTGTCAGTGGATTGAATCAGGGCATGTGAAGCGTCTGGGGTAAATCATGGAAAGCTGTGTAGCTATGTATATTTGCGTGTGTGGACGTATATATATATACATGTGTATGGGGGTGGGTTGGGCCATCTCTTTCGTCTGTTTCCTTGCGCTACCTCGCAAACGCGGGAGACAGCGACAAAGCATATATATATATATATATATATATATATATACATATATATATATATATATATATATATATATATATATATATATATATTTGATTTAAAGGGTGAAGGCATGTACAGAGCATCAGATTGGGGAAGAGTAGTGTTGTTTCAGAAGTGGTAGAGGATATGTGGATCAGGTGTTTGCTTTGAAGAATATATGTGAGAAATATTTAGTAAATCAAATGGATTTGTATGTAGGATTTATGGATCTGGAGAAGGCATATGATAGATTTGATAGAGACGCTCTGTGGAAGGTATTAAGAATATATGGTTTGGGAGGGAAATTGTTAGATGCAGGGAAAAGTTTTAATCGAGGATTTAATTCATGTGTACGTGTAGGAAAAGAGGAGAGCGATTGGTTCTTAGTTAATGTAGGTTTGCGGCAGGGGTGTTTGGTTTCTCATGGTCGTTTGATTTGTTTATGGATGGGGTTGTTAGGGAGGTGGATGGAAGAGTTTAGGAAAGAGTGGCAAGTATGTAGTCTGTTGTGGATGAGAGAGCTTGTGAAGTGAGTCAGTTGTTGTTCGCAGATGATCCAGCGCTGGTGGCTGATTCATGTGAGAAAGTGCAGAAGCCGGTGATTGAGTTTGGTAGAGTTTTTGAAAGAAGGAAGTTGAGAGTAAATGTGAAATAGAGCAAGGTTATTAGGCAGAGTAGGGTTGAGGGTCAAGTGAATTGGGAGTGAAGTTTGAATGGAGAAAAACTGGAGGAAGTGAAGTGTTTTAGATATCTGGGATTGAATTTGGCAGCGAATGGAACTATGGAATCGGAATGAATCATTGGGTGGGGGAGGGGGAGAAAATTCTTGGAGCCTTGAAGAATGTGTGGAAGTCGAGAACATTATTTCGGAAAGCAAAAATGGGTATGTTTGAAGACACGGTGGTTCCAACAATGTTTTATGGTTGCGAGGCGTGGCTATGGATCGAGTTGTGCAGAGGAGGGTGTATGTGCTGGAAATGAGATGTTTGAGGACAATATGTGGTGTGAGGTGGTTTGATCGAGTAAGTCATAATAGGTTAAGAGAGATGTGTGGTAATGAAATAGTGTAGTTGAGAGAGGAGACGAGTGTGTTTTGAAATGGTTTGGTCACATGGAGAGAATGAGTGAGGAAAGATTGACCAAGAGGATATATGTGTCCTAGGTTAAGGGAACGAAGAGAAGTGGGAGACCAAATTGGAGGTGGAAAGATGGAGTGAAAAAGATTTTGAGTGATCGGGGACTGAATATGCAGGAGGGTGAAAGGCGTGCAAGGAATAAAGTGAATTGGAACGATGTGGTATACCGGGGTCGACTTGCTGTCAATGGATTGAACCAGGGCATGTGAAGCGTCTGGGGTAAGCCATGGAAGGTTCTGTGGGGACTGGATGTGGGAAGGGAGCCGTGGTTTCGGTGTATTATTACATGACAGCTAGAGACTGAGTTTGAACGAATGGGGCCTTTGTTGTCTTTCTAGCGCTAACCCGTGCACATGAGAGGGGAGAGGAGTTGTTATTTCATGTGTGGCTGGGTGGCGATAGGAATGAATAAAGGC
Source organism: Panulirus ornatus (assembly GCF_036320965.1). Taxonomy (NCBI): domain Eukaryota; kingdom Metazoa; phylum Arthropoda; class Malacostraca; order Decapoda; family Palinuridae; genus Panulirus; species Panulirus ornatus. The sequence continues at coordinate 5,506,205 of NC_092225.1, forward strand.
AGACAGTATGAATTATGTACATGTGTATATATGTATATGTCTGTGTGTATACATATATGTATACTTTGAGATTTATAGATATGTATATGTGAGTGTGGACGTTTATGTATATCCATGTGTATGTGGGTGGGTTAAGCCATTCTCTCGTCTGTTTCCTTGCTCTACTTTGCTAACGCGGAGACAGCGACAAAGCAAAATAAAAATTATAAATACATATATATCCCTGGGGATAGGGGAGAAAGAATACTTCCCATGCATTCCTCGCATGTCGTAGAGGGAGACTAAAAGGGACAGGAGCGGGGGGTTGGAAACCCTCCCATCCTTCTATCTAACTTTCTAAAAGGTTAAACAGATGAAGAAGTTAATCGGGTAGTGCTCATCCTCCTCGAAGGCTCAGATTGGAGTGTCTAAACATAGTTGGATGTAAACAAGATGAAAAAAAAGAAGAGATAGGTAGTATGCTTGAGGAAAGGAACCTGAATGTTTTGACTCTGAGTGAAACGAAGCTCAAAGGTAAAAGGGGAGAGTGGTTTTGGAATGTCTTGGGAATAAAATCAGGGGTTACTGAGAGGACAAGAGCAAGGGAAGGAGTAGCACTACTCCTGGAACAGAAGTGGTGGGATTGTGTGATAGAGTGTAAGAAATAAACTCTAGATTGATGTGAGTAAAACTGAAAATGGATGGAGAGAGATGGGTGATTATTGGTGCAAATGCACCTGGGCATGAGAAGAAAGATCAAGAGAGGCAAGTCTTTTGGGAGCAGCTGAGTGTGTGTGTTAGAAGTTTTGATGCACGATACTGGGTTATAATGATGGGTGATTTGAATGCAAAGGTGATTAATGTGGCAGTTCAGGGAATAATTGGTGTACATGGGTGTTCAGTGTTGTAAATGGAAATAGTAAGGAGCTTGTAGATATATGTGTTTAAACAGGACTGGTGTTTGCGAATACCTGTGAGTAGGAGAGATGGCCAGAGAGCGTTATTGGATTACATGTTAATTGATAGGCGCGCAAAAGAGAGACTTTTGGATGTTGATTTGTTGAGAGGTCCAACTGGAGGGGTGTCTGTTAATTATCTGTTAATTATGGGGAGGCGAAGGTCAAGATTTCTAGAGGTTTCCAGAAAAGAAGAGAGAATGTTTGGGTGAAAAGAGTGGTGAGAGTAAGTGAGCTTGGGAAGGAGATTTGTGTGAGGAAGTACCAGGAGAGCCAGAGTACAGAATGAAAAAAGGTGAGAACAAAGGACGTAAGGGGAGTGGGGGAGGATTGGGATGTATTTCGGGAAGCAGTGATGGCTTGCGCCAAGGATGCTTGTGGCATGAGAAGCGTGGGAGGTGGGTAGATTATATTGGGTGGTGAGTGGTGGGACGAAGAAGTAAGATTATTAGTGAAAGAGGAGAGAGAGGCAGTTGGACGAATTTTGCAGGGAAATGATGCAAATGAGTGGGAGATTTATAAAAGAAAGAGGCAGGAGGTCAAGAGAAAAGTACATGGGGTGAAAAGAAGGGCAAATGAGAGTTGGGTTGAGGGAGTACCATTCAATTTTAGGGACAATAAAAAGATGTTTTCTAAGGAGGTAAATAAAGTGCGTAAGACAAGGGAACAAATGGGAACTTCAGTGAAGGGTGCTAATGGGAGGTGATAACAAGTAGTGGTGATGCGAGAAGCACTTGGAGTATTATGAAGGTTGGTTGAATGTGTTTGAGGATAGAGTGGCAGATATAGGGTGTTATAGTCGAGGTGGTGTGCAAAGTGAGAGGGTGAGGGAGAATGATTTGGTAAACAGAGAAGAGGTAGTAAAAGCCTTGCGAAAGAAGAAAACCTGCAAGGAATTGCGATGGAATTTATTTCATAAAAAAAGGGGGTGACTGTATTGTTGATTGGTTGGTGAGTTTATCTAATGTAAGCATGACTCATGGTGAGGTGCCTGAAGATTGGGGGAATGTTTGCATAGTGCCATTTTACAAAGGCAAAGGGGATAAAGGTGAGTGCTCAAATTACAGAGGCATAAGTTTGTTGACTATTCCTGGGAAATTATATGGGAGAGTATTGATTGAGAGGGTGAAGACATGTACAGAGCATCAGATTGGGGAAGAGCAGTGATTTTTCAGAAGTCGTAGAGGATATGTGGATCAGGTGTTTGCTTTGAAGAATGTATGTGAAAAATACTTAGAAAAGCAAATTGATTTGTATGTACCATTTATAGATCTGGAGAAGGCATATGATATAGTTGATAGAGAATCTCTGTGGAAGGTATTAAGAATATATGGTGTGCATGCTAGAGTTTTGGAAAGAGGGGCAAGTATGCAGTCCGTTGTGGATGAGAAGGCTTGGGAAGTAAGTCAGTTGTTGTTCGCTGATGATACAGCGCTGGTGGCTGACTCGTGTGAGAAACTGCAGAAGCTGGTGTCTGAGTTTCGTAAAGTGTGTGAAAGAAGAAAGCTGAGAGTAAATGTGAATAAGAACAAGGTTATTAGGTACAGTAGGGTTGAAGGACAAGTCAATCGGGAGGTAAGTTTGAATGGAGAAAAATTGGAGGATGCGAAGTGCTTTAGATACCAGGGAAAAGGATTTATTTGGCAGTGGATGGAACGATGGAGGCGGAAGTGGATCATAGGGCTGGGGATTGGGCGAAAGTTCTGGGAGCATTGAACAATGTGTGGAAATGGAGAACATTATCTCGGAAAGCAAAAATGGGTATGTTTGAAGAAATAGTGGTTCCAACAATTTTAAATGGTTGTGAGGCGTGGGCTATAGATCTAGTTGTGCGGAGTAGTGTAAATGTTCTAGAAATAAGATGTTTGAGGACAATATGTGGTGTGAGGTATTTTTATCGAGTAAGCAATAATAGGGTTAGAGAGATGTCTGGTAATAAAAAGAGTGTGGTTGAGAGAGCAGAAGAGGTTGTTTTGAAATCGTTTGGTCACATAGAGAGAATGAGTGAGGAAAGAGTGACCAAGAGGTTATATGTGTCAGAGGTGGAGGGAACGAGGAGAAGTGGGGACCAATTTGGAGGTGGAAAGATGGAGTGAAAAAGATTTTGAGTGATCGGGGCTTGAACTTGCAGTAGGGTGAAAGGCTTGTAAGGAATATAGTGAATTAGAACTATGTTGTATACCGGGGTCGACGTTCTATCAATAGATTGAACCAGGGCATGTGAACCATCTGGGGTAAACCATGGACAGTTCTGTGGGGCCTAGCTTTGGAAAAGGAGCTGTGGTTTCGGTGCATTATTCCATGACAGCTAGAGACTGAGAGACTAACGCTTTTCCTAGCGCTACCTCGCGTATATGAGGGGGGAGGGGGTCGTTATATATATATATATATATATATATATATATATATATATATATATATATATATATATATATATTATTTATTTTATCTTATTTTGCTTTGTCGCTGTCTCCCGCGTTTGCAAGGCAGCGCAAGGAAACAGACGAAAGAAATGGCCCAACCCACCCCCATACACATATATATACATATACGTCCACACACGCGTATATACATACCTATACATCTCAATGTACACATATATATACACACACAGACATATACATATATACATATGTACATAATTCATACTGTCTGCCTTTATTCATTCCTATCGTCACCTCGCCACACATGGAATAACATCCCCCTCCCCACTCATGTGTGCGAGGTAGCGCTAGGAAAAGACAACAAAGGCCCCATTCGTTCACACTCAGTCTCTAGCTGTCATGTAATAATGCACGAAACCACAACTCCCTTTCCACATCCAGGCCCCACACAACTTTCCATGGTTTACCCCAGACTCTTCACATGCCCTGATTCAATCCATTGACAGCACGTCGACCCCAGTATACCACATCGATCCAATTCACTCTATTCCTTGCCTGCCTTTCACCCTCCTGCATGTTCAGGCCCCGATCACTCAAAATCTTTTTAACTCCATCTCTCCACCTCCAATTTGGTCTCCCACTTCTCCTTGTTCCCTCCACCTCCGACACATATATCCTCTTGGTCAATCTTTCCTCACTCATTCTCTCCATGTGCCCAAACCATTTCAAAACACCCTCTTCTGCTCTCTCAACCACGCCTTTTTATTTCCACACATTTCTCTTACCCTTACATTACTTACTCGATCAAACCACCTCACACCACATATTGTCCTCAAACATCTCATTTCCAGCACATCCACCCTCCTACGCACAACTCTATCCATAGCCCACGCCTCGCAACCATACAACATATATATATATATATATATATATATATATATATATATATATATATATATATATATATATATATATATATATATATATATATATATATATATATATATATATATATATATATATATATATATATATATATATATATATATATATGTATATATATATATATATATATATATATATATATATATATATATATATATATATATATATATATATATATATATATATATATATATATATATATATATATATATATATATATATATATATCTGCTTCTAACTGCTGCAGCTTGGCATCCAGGTCTAGGTCGGGTGCTGCTGCTAGGGTTCAGCAGTTTGCTCGTGAGTGTCATCATGTCAAGACTGTAGTCACTGGCCTTGTTGATGTCATGACTAGGGGACAGTACCTGGTCTTCACTATCTTCCTTTGATTCCGAAGGAACAGCAGCACCAGGAATGACTGTTTCTATGACTTGTTCCATCTCTACGTCTTCAAGCATTCTTGACGGTGATGCTGGAGTAGGAGAAACTGGAGAGTGTGTGTCAGGACTTAGGTTAAAGGTCATCTGTGGTGTCAGGTGCATATCCATTTGTCTAGGAGAGGCTTGTGAAAGTGAACATGGAGAAGACCCATCTTCACCAATTAGCTCATTGACTCGTTTTAAGATTTGTGACTTGTTGCTACTGCTTGATTCAGAAATATCATTAAGCTCTTCTGTCTCCTTAGAATCATCCCTTTTCAAAAATGCTAACTTTTCATTAATTTTGGACAATTCTTTGAGTTCCTAATGCAACTGGATAGTTTTTGAAATTTCATTCTTCTCAATACCTTCAGGAATCTGAGAGGGATCTGCTGGAGAAGTTGAAGGCTTCCCATCGTTAATATCACACTGGCATTTTCTACTAATACAGTCCTTGTCCTTTAAAATGTCTCTGAATAGCTTTGTAGTATCCTTCATAATGGATGAAAGTAAATTATTTGAAATGTCATTTACAAGTTTCTGTCTGTCTAAAGAGTGAGATTTTTTTCCTTTACCCTCATTTTTCAAATGTTCAGCAAAGTCTAATCTTTCTGTAAGACAACAAACTATCTGCTGCACAAGCTGAAGATTTAGGTTTGAGAAAAACATCTGTATCATCAAAACGGCACGAGGACTGATTGTTATGTTGTTGAGAACTTGAAAGACTGTCAACAGCATGATTAGAAGGTCCAGTCTGTTGAGAAGCTTTAACTGCTAAAAGGCATAATGAATGACTTCCATTATGTGAATAACCTGGAAAACTAGCATTTGCATGAAGAGAAGATTCAGGTTCTAGTGAAGCTTCTTTTACTGTTGGCACAATGAATGGTTGGAATTTGATTCTTCCTCCTGTTTGCTATGACTGAATGAGTGATGAGATGAGTTGTTTATTCCAAGTGCCCTAGACTATCTTCTTCAGTTTCTATTTCCTCAATCCTTTCCTCAGCTATTTCCTCCACAATGCTTTGTTCTGCACTTGTACTCCTGTTTTGTTTTATAAATTCCTCTACTGTAAGAGCTTTAACATCCGGCACTGGAAGAAATATCTTTAACTTTCTTTCACCCTCAGTATAGAGCAGAAACAAAACGGAGTCTTCAACCACTTTCATTTCATTTGACTTAACACTAGCATCTCTTCTCTGGTCAACAGCATCTTGCTGTGGCTGTAATGAACTCATTTCAGCTGAATTGGTATCATCTCCATCTTTCTGCGATGAATCAACTTTCTGGGGGCTATGGACAATTGTTTCTGTACTAGAGGCTTGAGATGGAGAGTGCTCTGTATCAAAACTAGAGTCCTGTGACAAGGACTTCTTCAGAGGAGTCTCAACAGAATGTTCAGAAATACTTTCACCCTCAAAGCTGTATTCCTCTGATAATGTTTCAGATGTCTTTGGTGATTCATCCTCTTCTTGGGGTAAAAATTCTTCTCTAAATGACTTCTTTTCAGATGAACACTCTTCAATACATTGATTCAATTCCTTGTTTTTAAGGAAAGAAACAGTATCCAATTCTTTCCTAAATACCCTTCCTGACTGACTTACCTGTGACTCCAAAACTGACTCAGGTGTCTTTAATTTGGATGAGTCAGACTCTTCTACTTTAATCTGGGACTTTACCAAAGACTGACCTGATCTATAGTCTTCTGAGACCAAAGAGAAGTCAGATACATCTGATTTTTCTGGAGCAATTAGAAGCAGATAACACAGAGTTCTCTGTGGAGGGGATTGAAGGAGACTGGTTTGATGATGATATCTGGACATCTGCAGACAATCGGAAAAAACAACAGCAGCTGAAGGCTGAAGAAGAGAGAATCGCTGCAGAGATTGCCCGGTTAGAGGAGCTACAGCACCGTCAAAAAAAAAATCCAGACTTGGTGATTCGGGAAGTTCCCAATAAGCCTCCACCTCCGTATACTCCACCTCCATCATCCTCATCATTGTCGTCATCATCATCATCCTCATCATCCTTACCACCAACTAGGCCTCCTGCCTATGGTAGCCTGCAAAATGACCATGTTACTTCAAAACTGGAGCCTATAAGTCCAGCAGATACAGCTAGTGCTTCACATCGCTTAAGTAAAGCTGATCAACGGAAACTGGCAGCAGAGGGGCAAGTATGAAGTCTGTTGGGGATGAGAGAGCTTGGGAAGTGAGTCAGTTGTTGTTCGCTGATGATACAGCGCTGGTGGCTGATTCATGTGAGAAACTGCAGAAGCTGGTGACTGAGTTTGGAAAAGTGTGTGGAAGAAGAAAGTTGAGAGTAAATGTGAATAAGAGCAAGGTTATTAGGTACAGTAGGGTTGAGGGTCAAGTCAATTGGTAGGTAAATTTGAATGGAGAAAAACTGGAGGAAGTAAAGTGTTTTAGATATCTGGGAGTGGATCTGGCAGCAGATGGAACCATGGAAGCGGACGTGGATCATAGGGTGGGAGAGGGGGCTAAAATCCTGGGGGCCTTGAAGAATGTGTGGAAGTCGAGAACATTATCTCGGAAAGCAAAAATGGGTATGTTTGAAGGAATAGTGGTTCCAACAATGTTGTATGGTTGCGAGGCGTGGGCTATGGACAGAGTTGTGCGCAGGAGGATGGATGTGCTGGAAAAAAAAATGTTTCAGGACAATGTGTGGTGTGAGGTGGTTTGATCGAGTAAGTAACGTAAGGTTAAGAGAGATGTGTGGAAATAAAAAGAGCTTGGTTGAGAGAGCAGAAGAGGGTGTTTTGAAATGGTTTGGGCACATGGAGAGAATGAGTGAGGAAAGATTGACCAAGATGATAAATGTGTCGGAGATAGAGGGAACGAGGAGGTGGGAGACCAAATTGGAGGTGGAAAGATGGAGTGAAAAAGATTTTGTGTGATCGGGGCCTGAACATGCAGGAGGGTGAAAGGAGGGCAAGGAATAGAGTGAATTGGATCGATGTGGTATACCGGGGTTGACCTGCTGTCAGTGGATTGAATCAGGGCATGTGAAGCGTCTGGGGTAAACCATAGAAAGCTGTGTAGGTATGTATATTTGTGTGTGTGGGCGTATGTATATACATGTGTATGGGGGTGGGTTGGGCCATTTCTTTCGCCTGTTTCCATGCGCTACCTCGCAAACGCGGGAGACAGCGACAAATCAAAAAAAATTTTCAAAATATATATATATATAATATATATATATATATATATATATATATATATATATATATATATATATATATATATAATATATATATAATATACAAGGGAGCAAATGGGAACTTCAGTGAAGGGCGCAAATGGGGAGGTGATAACAAGTAGTGGTGATGTGAGAAGGAGAAGGTTTGCTGAATGTGTTTGATGATAGAGTGGCAGATATAGGGTGTTTTGGTCGAGATGGTGTGCAAAGTGAGAGGGTTAGGGAAAATGATTTGGTAAAAAGAGAAGAGGTAGTGAAAGCTTTGCGGAAGATGAAAGCCGGCAAGGCAGATGGTTTGGATGGTATTGCAGTGGAATTTATTAAAAAAGGGGGTGACTGTTATTGTTTGCC